>NC_053156.1:42946123-43058056 GCF_016835505.1 Polypterus senegalus | reverse complement strand
AAATTTGCTTTACTGTCCGCTTTAACCTTCTGAGCGGCGCCTTGAGCTTTATCTCTGATGCATAAGATGTTCTCTCATAATTCTTTTGGGTTCCCTTTCAAGTGCTTGACATATTTTTTTCTCTTTCTTGTTCTTTATTTTGTCTCTGCTGATTTTTGTTTCTTTCAGTACAAAATAATAATCGGATTTGACGGGCACCTCTTGGTAGCTCCAAGTTTGGTGTATTTTTTTTTTTTTGTCAAGCTAAATGTGGCTAAAAGTTTTATTCATTTCATTTTTGGATGGCTGCGGTGGGTTGGCACCCTGCCCAGGATTGGTTCCTGCCTTGTGCCCTGTGTTGGCTGGGATTGGCTCCAGCAGACCCCCGTGACCCTGTATTCGGATTCAGCGGGTTAGAAAATGGATGGATGGATGGATGGATTTTTGGATGGTGTAGTAGTGGATAAGTTACAAGGTTGCCAGGTTAATGAAAGTTCAAGGTTATCATCATGTGTGTTGAAAACCATGAAATTCTTACTCCTTGGAATATGGTGTGGTGTATAGCAGGGGCCCTTGCCCGGCCGGGACGCCTCTATGCTGGAAGGACCTTGGGAGGGAGGGTATAAAGAGCATTACCTCCCCCAGAGCTGTCGGTGGCAGTGGTGCCACGGACTCCCACAGGGCTCCATGAGAGTTGGAATTTGGTGCAGCCCTGTTGTGGTCTGTGGGAACCTCCAGGGGGTGCTGCAGCTGCTGCGGAGCCCTGGGTTGCACTTTCAGAAGTGCTACCGGAAGATGGTCAACAAACATCTAGAGTACTTCCGGGTGTCTTATAAAAGGGGCCAGCAGCCACTACTCCAGGTGCCAGAGTCGGGTGGGAAATGATGAAATTTGCTGGGGGATAAGTGGAGGCAAAGAAAAAGAAAGAGAGAGGAAAAAACAGAAGAAGAGAACGGTGTTTGGGTTACTGTGCTTGTGCCTGAACTGTTCTGTACAGGTGGGAAACGGGGGCAGGCGTTTCCCACGGGAAAAAAAGAAAAAAAAAATGTGTGTGTTTGCACTTGTGTCTAACATCTGTCTGTGTTTGGGTTGGGGTGGCTGGCACGCCCCCCGGTGGTCTACGATGGGCAGTAACATAATACCAGCAAAAAGACACACACACACACAAACAGCATATAGACATGACATGAAACATACAGTTACATTTACGTAGCACTTTTCTGGATGCTCAGAACAGTTTACGTAGGCAGCAGAGGAGCCACTTCAGCCACCACCAATATGTGGCATCCATTCTTACGGTTCATTTATTTAACACTTTTCTCACTACTCCAAGTGCTTTACATAGACAGTTGGGATCCACTTCAACTACATCCTATGTGTAGCATCCACCTGGATGAAGTGACGGCAGCCATTTTGTGTCAGTACGCTCACCACACATTAGCTATTAGGTTGTGAAGGGCTGAGAGAGATCCTTAGCCTATAAGGGTACAGGTGGATGATTAGGGGCCCAGAATGGCTGACAATTTAGCAAGAACATTGAGGGAGACCCCACTCCCTTCGAAAGATGCCCAGGGATCTTTAAAGACCTCATAAAGTGAGGACCTTGGTTTTATGTTTCATCCAAAAGCACCGTTTTTCAGTGCGGTGTCCATGTCACTGACACACAAGAAGAAGGAGGCAGACCACAAGGTAAGAGCTGCATTATTGCCTCACCAACACCTGTTCCAGCAGCAACCCAAACTTACTTGGTGGGTCTCCTATCCAGATAGCAACAACAAACACTTCATTTGTTCATCTCATAACATTTTCTGTAGTTTGTACATCGAATCTGCCACTGGCTACTGTGAGTGCCTGTGGTCCTGTGAGAAAGGTGACTGTGCAGGACGGCTGAGGCCATTGGTTATCCCTTTATGAATACTTGAATTACTGTATATCTGCTCGCAGCTCATTAGGTAACTCAAGAAATAAGCCATTTAACATGTCTGTGATCCCACCATCTGTCCATCTGTTATCAAACACACTGAAACTATGAATAATGCTAACTGCAGTCAAGCAAACTGGAACTCAAAGAAACCTCCCATCCTTCCAGGAATGAAGACACCAAGGCGGACAACCTCGAGTGTACTAGGATGAGTGTCAAGGGTGAATAGCACCCAGGTGTTACCTTTATGTACTTAGGACCCCGTTCCCAGTTTGGGTGCAGATTTCTTATGAAAGGTAAATTCATTTGGCCCCTTGCAGCCATCCCAGACAAAAGTCTACTTGAGATGACACCTTGTGGTCTTATACAGTATGGGGTGTCCTGCCTTATGGAGGACTCAAATTTGCACTGGTGCTGATTATTTCTGTGGATTTTAGGGTGGTTAAACTACCACACTCTTCCTGTTAGTGCCATTATTGAAGCAATCAAATACGTTAGCACTTTTGGTAGATTATTTGTGGCTGCTACGTTATGACAAAAGTGCTCTGAGATTCATCAGGATGAGGTGTTTTGAGGTAAGTTGTGGTGAGGCGAACTTCTGCTGTTATGCACCTAAAACCTGGAATAGCTTACTGATAGTGTACTTTAAAAACCTTCTAAAACCCCGTTATTTTAACATGGCTTTCTCATAGCTTCATTTTAGCTAAACCCTGATATTCTGTATATGCATTTAATTATCATTTTTTTTCATGGCTCCGCAATCTGTACTAACCCCTAATTTCTCTGCTGTTCTTTTTCTGCTTTTCTGTGGTGTCGATCTGCACCACCACCACCACCTAATCAAAGCACCGTGATGTCCCTACATTGATGGATTGGAGGCCAGAAGTCCATATGACCATCATCATCAAATTCTTCCACATGAAGCCTGAAAACCATGAGGATTGATTGCAATCATTTATTTTAGATAGAATGACCAGTGGGGACTGGGTGGTCTCGTGGCCTGCAGATTATATTTTTTTTGTTTTTGTTTTTTCTGTCATCCTGGCCATTGGACTCTACCTTATTCTTTGTTACTTAGTATTGCCTAATCTTATTTTTGTTTTTGTTATAAACTTTTCTTTCTTCATCCTGTAAAGCACTTTGAGCTACACCATTTGTATGAAAAAGTGCAATACAAATAAATGTTGTTGTTGTTGTAATAGTGATTAGCAAAACAATTTGTCCAGAACTAGAGATTTACTTGGCCAAAAATTTCACAACACATTTATTTTTTTGTTTCTTACAATAATTGTGCCTTGGACAGAAGAAGAAAGATGTTTAGTCCTGTCTGGAGGCATTTATATGCATTAAGTCTGGGGGGGTTGAGTCTTGTCATACGCGTATGCATGCGGGACAATTTAAGGGCTCGGTAATAATAATTGTAATTTCCCACTGGAAAGCCAGGCGTTGCTGTCGACTGATACCTTTTCTCTTCCTCTCTCTGCAGACTAAAACATTAATGGCCATGACACCTCTGATGTCACTTCTGGTGTCTACCTGTCTGGATCCACCACTTCCTGCCAGAAGCCACTAATACTGGAAACTCTGAACGGTCTGTTTTGGAGACTTGCGTCAATCCGACATTTTCTTTTCTTTTTGACGTGTCAGTACCCGCGTTTTGTTTATAGCATACAGGGTTGTCCAAGGGGACGCCCACGTAACACCTGGCTGTAGCAGATAGATGGTCGTTTCCAGGGGTTGGAACTGGACCGTGTGCGTGCTTAGGGGGTTGCCAACCAGGATCCCGAGCTCTTTCATCTTGTGGTGGGTGTGAGAATGTGCTGTACAAGCGCATGCTTCCCAACCTGACCTAACCTGACCTGAGATGGCCTTCAGGTGCCCCAAGGATTTATAATTTTTTTCTCTTTTTGTTACAGTAGATACACAGGTGGACCTCCATGTCCTTATTGGTCCAGCCTCATTATGATGCAAAGCAAATATCACCTGCGATATCCTTGTAATTTTCTTTGATGGTCTTTGATCTGCCATCCAAAGCATGAAAAGTGGGCCACAATGGGAATGCCATCCTTATGGTCCGTGTTTTACAACACTTCATGAATGAGGCATATCAGCAACTTGGTGTGCATTTTAAAGAGAACCGAACTGTAACATCTGTTTTACTATTAGGTAAATCCAGCAATTATTCCTCTGTGGCATTCTACTGGGCTAAATTTCATTGATTTTGATACCCCGAACTTTCTGGTTGGCACCCAGAAGGCTTTAGGCTTCTGAAACTCACCATGCTGACTGTTTGATTTGCATACCCTGCATGCCTCTCCATTTAAACTTAGTTACAATGAATTTCTAGAGGCTCGCCAGATGTTTCATAGACGAACTCCTGGGCTAATGTGCCCATCAACAGATGCCCAGCCCAGTGTGCTGCATATCAATCCTTCATTTGCCTCTCTTTTCACTTCTGCACAAACACTGTGTTTCAAAAGTTCATTCTTTCATTTTCTAACCCTGATTTATTTGCTGTTATTTAATTTATATGATTCTAATTAAATCTGACTGCTCTATGTTTGGCACAGTATCTCGTTTTTCTAAAGAAAAATATGGTCTTGTATTTCGTTGATGTTTTCTGCTTGATGAGAAACATGGAGAAAATTACCCACATGAGACATCCATCCATTTCTGAGTCCCCTTTCTATCCCGGCACATCTGGATGTCTGACCACTGCAGGACCCATGCTGTAGTCTCTTCACCTGCATGTCTTTAAAAGAGACTGCAGTGCCTGGAGAAAATGTTCTTGATCACAGGGAGAACATGCAGATGTCAAAGTGCATTGACAACTCAAGGATGCACTGTCTACCACAGGGCACGCTCACTCACTCAGAGTTAGTTTAACTTTACTGATTGGCTGCTTGTGTCCACAGTAAATCCAGTAATCACAGACACAGAGAGAACATGCAAACCTGACACAATGCATTGCTGTGACAATAACGTATTGCAAGGCACACTTAACACACTTGGCCACAATCACTCAGACAGTATCGTAATCTAGTATGCCAGGAAAATTAAAAAGCAATAAGGCGGCAAACAACCAGTGGCCAGGGATGAAGAACAGTTCCAACTGATAACTGAGTACAAAGGCAAAACTGACCTAAAGGAGGCCATTTTTATGTCACAAGCTTTATTTAGAACAAAGCACACACACAATTTCTGGCTCTGCAGAAGCCTAAAAACCCAAAAATAAACTTTGCTCTAATCTCAAAAATCAGACTTTCGGCCTACACAGATCATGGAAGGGAAAAACCTTAAAAAGAACTTTACAATGATCAGAGGAGGGAGGAAATATTTAAAACACAACTGACTTAGTTGACACCTTTACCTAAGCTGACGCACAACAGCTGACATACAATGAGTTTCATTTCTTTTGTGACTTGCTCCCGGTCACACAATGCCAGCTGTAACAACTACACCAGAGCACCTGCCATAGTAATCAACAGGACATGGGACAGCCAAATTTGAACAAAATATTAACAAAGTCAAGTCCACAAACCGATAATTGAATATAAAAAAAAACACAACCAAAGTCCATAAACCAAAGACACATGTGAAGAAGCGCTTGCAATGAAAGGACAGAAGGAGATCTGAGCAACTACAGAGAACCTAATGCCTCAGCAAACGTTCTGATGCAACACAGGCCTTATATGCGACTGAGAGGATACCCCAGCTGCAGTGTCAGAGGGGCCCACCCCCTTAGGCTTAATGTGTAAGAAACAGGGAATACTTACAATAGAATAAATAGAATGAACATACATAAAAATAAAACAATAATTATAAAATATTAAAATAGCAAAGCAAAATATCAATATACAGAAATAGCCAAAAACAGTCAAAAGAAAATATAAAAAAAATCAGCAAAAGAAAATGGAGTCCAGGGGCAGAAAACTGGCTTGAACTATAACATTCTGAGAACACAGCTTGCTAGTTTAAAGATGGCCATAATAACCACATGACTATGTCCCGTATGTAATAATATTACTTATTTCCACGTTTTTGGGTATTTTAGGGCTTTCGGACCTTTGGATCATGTTTCCATTACTTTTTTTGATCTTATTCTGAAAAGCTGATTTTGACTGACATTTTATAATTATTATATGGGGGATGCTGGTGGAAACACTACATGCCTTCATCGTCACATGCATGATGTTGCAGTGGTTTCAATCAAAGAACACTCTGTTTAGCATAGATTTTCTCTGTCATGCTAAAACAGAAAAAAAACATAAAGGAAAAAGGATAAGGAGAGGAGAAGAGATGTAGTCATGAGCCAAGATAAGATTGGAAAATGAAAGATCAAAAAATATGAGGCACCAAAACCATTAGGTGAGTATCAAAAATCAAAAAGACGAGCCAAAAATGTAATACCAAACTACAAAGAAAATGTATTAAAAAAAAGTCTCAGGAATCAAGGAGGTTGTCCAAAATCTTGGGTAGAGACGTGACCTTTCGCATTTGGCCATACACATCAAGGTTGTAATGACTCTAACCCGTGCCGTACATAGGTAATCAAAATGGCTACAAAATGATAAACTAAAAGCAGAAAAATCTTCCATAAAAACAAAAAACAACTTAATAAATCAAATCCTTATCTTCAAATAGAAAAAGACAGGAAAAAATGAGAGAAGAAAACAAAATAAATTAAATATGAACCACCAATATCATATTTTCCAAGGAGACGCTGGTGCAAGGTTGACTTTTTGTTTCCTTGCTCTCACTTGCGTCCTGGGCTTTTGATTTTTGTCTTGCACACTGCATTGCAGATCCTCTGCCCATTTTGACTTTGTTCCTCGCCCCTGACTGTGTTAATGTGTTTGCCTGTTAAAACTGTGATGTCACACACACTTTAGACCACGCCCCTGAATGACTTGTGTCTCCATGGCAACCCATAGAAAATGCTGTGTAAGGCTGCAACACAAATAAACAACTAATAAAACAGACACAAATAAAATGGAAAAGCAATATAAAAAATTGTATCATTTCTACTGAATTGTGATTAAGAAGCTACCAAAAATAATAAAGATATTTTTTTACTCTTTGGCCAATATATTAAATTTGTCTTTTAAACAGAGTACAGTAGAGTACGATTAAATTCTTACCTGTGAACAAACATGCAAAATATCACCACCCTCTGGAGCCCTGATGAACAAGAATGTAGGGAAGTACAAAACTTCCATCCATCCATCCATTATCCAACCTGCTATATCCTAACTACAGGGTGACAGGGGTCTGCTGGAGGCAATCACAGCCAACACTGGGCGCAAGGCAGGAAACAAACCCCAGGCAGGGCGCTAGCCCACCGCAGAATGCAAAACTTCATACACAAAAAAATACAAATACACTTTACTGATATAATCCTTCCTCCTGACTCTCAGTAAATGAAAACTTCTGGAACAATGTAAAACAGAACCAAAGGACAACTCCAGTATAACATGGACATGTATAGTCATAACATGGGCTGGAACCAAAATGAACAATCTGAAATTCTTCAAACCAAATTGTCTGAACATTCCACTCTGGTGGTCTTGATCTTTGACTGACAAATATATAAATAAACTAGAAAAAGTCCACCCTGGGTCTCAAACTGTAGAGGAGATAAGATATCAGAACAGCAAAACAGCTCAAGAGAAGCCAGGCATCTCTATAACAACTCTCTGTGGTGGCCCACTGACAAGAGGCTCCGAGAAGCCCCCTAATGACCAAAGTAAACACAACTGAAGTCTCCAGACGCTGGGTTAATATGGCCCAAGTAAGCACTGGCCACACTGGGTCCTGGGAAAAAGGTATGCAGATCACCCAAGAGTTATGCAAGTGAGATGACTCTTCTTTATGATTTGTGCAGCCACAGACACCAAGTGATGCACCTTTGAATCAGGAGGACCTGACTTGTAGAAATGGAGAGGCAGCTGCACTCTGAAAATCAGCAAGGAAATTGGAGGCCAGAGATGTCCTACTGGTCACTTCAACTTACCTACTGGAATACAGACTGTGGTCTAAAAAGGAGAGCAGGCAGTGAGTGACCAAGTCTGCCCAGAGGAGGATCACATGATATATACAAGTTGAGAACACACACAACAAAGAGCTTCACATCATATTTATTTAGTTTGTCCCAGGCCAAGGCTCCATCACTAACCTGCCTCTTGAACTTGACACCAGTTCATTAGTTTTACTCTGCAGGAATAGAAGTTGATGTTTTTTTTTAAACTGCAAGTTTAAACAATGAAACCAATCACTTCTCTTTACTGATATGGCTATTCAGAGGAGCAGCTTATACACTTAATCCAGCAACTCCATGCTTTTCTCACTTCTTTCTGTGATGCTCTCCCTCTCAATCTGTCAACTGGCCCCTAACTCTCTACATGGAACCACTCTGTGGGTCAAGGGTCACTGCCATCTGCACCGCAGCACACCGCCTCCTAGTGACCACAGATCACATTGCACTCCTGACCTGCTCCTGCCCTGATTTCAGTGTGTACCTGCAGCCTCCACCTAATGGAGAGCAATGTACAGCAACCCAGGAGAGGACCACAGCTCTAATCGTGAAGCCCTTTGCCATTTAAAATGCAAGAAATATGACTCCTTTATTCACATTTTTTAAATACCTGATCACTGGCAGCTTAAGTGAGCCATTAGTGGTATCTGATGAGCTCTGCAGTACAACTCTTATAATGCTGGCCCATACCACTCCATCACACACTCTTCTCAGTCCGTCCACATGTTCAAACTTTCACAGCTTATGGCAGCTGCTACTAGCTGATGACTTTGGCCCACATTTCCTAAATTAAAGCAAAAAGAAAAATGGGAGGCAAAGTCTTTTATGGCTCCTGTGTAACTGACAGGCATGGAATGGAAGGACACTAGGAATGCACTTTACAGATTATCTTAGATGTACAGATTAGATTAGATCTGACAACCATTAAATGGATGAGGTGAGAAGCTGTGAAAGTCCCAACTCGGTCAGGCTGCACTCCTCTTTGAGTTTTTACATTTCACAACAGGAGATGTACCTGCACTTTGCTTTTCCTGCCATGCAGAGCTTCACACTGGAGTTTGAAACACAAGAGGCCCAGTTAGTCATTAGCAAAACTGGGGAAAGTGAGCTGGGGTGAGTCTTTGGATTATAGGAGACATTCACTTAGCAACATGAAGTGATGGCAAATTAAGAAATGGAATGGATGAAAAGTATGTAGCCTCTGGGGTACCAAAAAAATGGACCAGGATTAGACAGCCCTAATGCAATAGAAACAGGGAATAGGAATAAATATGGAGGTTGACTGATAGAAGGATAGGTGAAGGGTAGGAAGGATTCATGGACAGATAGAGAGGTGACTGATTGGGCAGGACAGTGGTACACAGGTGGGGGGTTGAATTGATACATGGATGGGTAGTTTAATAAACAATGGATTGGAAAGGGGTTTAAAAGATAGATAGACAGATAGACATTAGGCACTGCATAGATAGATAGATAGATAGATAGATAGATAGATAGATAGATAGATAGATAGATAGATAGATAGTCTTGAAAGGCAATATATTATAGATAGATAGATAGATAGATAGATAGATAGATAGATAGATAGATAGATAGATAGATAGATAGATAGATAGATAGATAGATAGATAGATAGATGCAGAGATGGATAAATGAATGAGTACATAAATGGGTGGCAGGATGGACTGATAGGCAAATAGGTACATATATTATAGCCAGGTAGATGGATGGCTGTGCAGATGAATGGATGGGTGGACCAATAGGTATTTATATGGGTGGATGGAAAGCTAGATGGAAGAATTGTAATGTATGGGATTGTAAGAGATGACAAACATAGACAGTAGTCTGAGTGGATGCAGAGGTTGATACCTTAATCAATGGAATACAATGTGGACAGACTGGTGAACAGGTAATCAGATGGTACATATATAAGTGAAAGGGTAAGTAGAGAGGTGGATGCATAGATGGATAGATTTATAGGTGGATGCATAGATGGATAGACATAGGTGGTTGGATGGAAGAACAGGTGTATAAATATAGTAAATGGATGGATAGATGGACTGATAGATACATGGATAGGTAGTGGACTGATGGATGATTGGATATGTAGATTGTTACATGATGAATAGATACATAGGTGGGTGGGTGTTTGAATTGATGGGTGAATAAATGGAGAAGTGGCTGGATGGAAGAATATACAGGTGGATGGATGGATGGCTGAGATTATGTCTGGATTGGTGCGCAGGTGGATGGTTGATGGATTTGTGGATAAGTGGATAGGTAAATAGGGAGATGGGCTGCTAGATGGCAAGATATGTAGATGAACAAATGAATAGACAGATGGATATTTTCTTGCTATTTCAAGCATGAAGACCCATGCCTTCACTTTAGATGTTTTCTTACTGTTTGGTGCAGTTTCCCCTTCTCTGGTTTCAGTTGCTCTCTCTGTTTCCACTGCTCCTGACATCCTGTTTTTTTCAGGCCCCCGTTAGTCTCTCTCATTACTTCACCTTGTTCTTCAGTTTCTTATTCTATTCACGAGTTTCACTCTGATGCTGGTATTGTATTCTTCTTTCTTTGTAAAGTACTTTGTAATGGTTCCTGCTGTTAATGGCACTCAGTGAAATAGAGATTGATTGGTTCATTTGCCCCCATGGTCAGTGACAGACACTTCATTATCTGGTGTTTGTGTTCTCTTGGCTATTAGCCTCTCTGGGCTGTCTGTGTTTATTGCTTTCAGCCCATTTCCAGATGCTGTAGGAGTCCTCCATTCTAATATGTTAATTGGCGATGGCACATTGCTTTGTGCGGCCCGCTCACAGGCCCTTATAGACCAGGGCTCAGATTGTTGCACGTTCTCGCCAGGCTCACAAGTTTCATCTAAGAGTGAAGGACTGTGGGTGTTGGTGTGGTGACTGTGCCCTGCAGGTCAAGAAGTTAAATGGATGGATGGAAGGATGGAAGATTTGGTCGGCTCAGGTGTTTGTGCTGCTGCCTAGTGACTCCAGTTTGTGAAATCCTAAACCTTGAATGTTCTCTACATGAGTTAGAATTCATTTTTTTTCCTATAGGCCAAAGACATTTTTGGTTAACTGTGAATTGGTAAAATCACTGCATAGACACTTTTAAGGCTTACATCAGCATTTTTGAGTTAATTTAACCCTGGCAGCATTGCTTTTTATGTATTGTAAAACATGAAGAGCACTGCAGAAGGGCTCCCCTCCTAATTGAGAAAACACAGTTTAGTACTGGTAAGAAGACTGAGGTGTCCTTTTGTGGTCATCAAGACAATTCTTAAGCTTTCTGGTGGATCTTTTAAATAGGTAGAAGTAAGGGTGCCAGTGGGCATAAAGAGTGCAAATGTCATAATTGACTGCGGGTACCACATATCTTCACTTTTGGAATTGCACAGAGAAGTAAGCCCTCTGGCATCTTCTAAAACCTTCTTCTGTGGTCTCTCAGGGCTGTTGTGAATGCTTACACCCTACAGCCCATCCATAAGGACTTGGATGTGTCCTATAATGGACTTCTATTCCATTAAGGGCTAGTTATTGCCTGGTGCTGAAACTGGTTCAACTAACAACTACAGATCAGTGGCACTTACACCTCACATCATGAAGACCTTTGAGAGGCTGGTCCTGGATTATATGAGTTCGCTTGTGGTAGACCACTTGGACCCACTGCAGTTTGGATATTGGATTGGATTGGAGGTCATTATCTGTCTGTTCCACAGGGCTTATTCTTACCTGGATAGAGTTGGCAGCACTTCGGGGATTGTGTTTATTTGATTTCTCCAGGACCTTCGATACCATCCAACCATCCTTGTTAAGGGGTAAACTCAGTGATATGTACGTGGATGAGCCTGTGGTGTCCTAGGACTGTCAGGCAGACCGCAGTTAGTGAAGCTAAAGGACTGTGTCTCTGATACAAATGTGAGCAGCACTGGAGCACCACAGGGAGCAGACCTGCCTCCTTTGCTCTTCACTCTGTACACCTCTGACTATAAATATAACACCAGGGACTTTCACTTGCAGAAATTCTCAGGTGATTCTGCACTTTTGGGGTTTATTGATAAAGGGGATTAGACAGAAGAGAAGAGTTAGGTGGAGAACTTTGTTTCTTGGCGCAAATGAGATTGTCTGCATGTTAACACCAGCAAAACCAGGGAAGTGCTTATTGACTTTCACAGCAGCAAAGAGTCTCTACTACCGGACACAATTCAATGTGTGAGTGTAGAGGTGGTGCATTGCTACCAGTTCTTGGGGGTCCACATTAATGAGAGGTTAGACTGGACTCGGAGAACAGGGCAACTATATAAGAAAAGGCAGAGCAGGCTATAGTTCCTTAGGAGACTGTGCTCCTTTAATGTGGGAAGTGACATCCATCACATCTTCTACAACCCTATGATGGCCAGTCTTCGGTGTGCTGGGCTAGTAATATCACATCAGGAGAGACCCACCGAATCAAGAAGCTGATTAAAAAGGCAGGCTCAGTTATGGGATGCACTCTGGATGCCCTGGAGGCTGTAAAAACAAAACTGAGTGCCATCATGAACAACGCTGCACATCCTCTCTCCAATACACCAACAACGAGGACATTTAGTCATTGAATTATTCAGCAGAAGTGTGTCAAGAAACAGGGGCGCCTTTATACCCCCAGCAATATGTCTGCACAATGCCTTTAGAGATTTAGATTACCAAGTCAGAGGTTTTCATTTCTTTTCAGTTTTCTTCCTTTCTAGTCATTCTGGTGTGTGTTTAGACCATACTGAGTGTTTACATAGAGTATTTATGTCCCTGTTTATTATTTATTTATTTATTTATTTAAAGAGCTACTGTTAAAGGCCAGATTTATGCCTCAGGTGTTCTCATCTGCTTACAATCCCATGTATCCATTCATCCATCTCGCTTTCCATCCACCCACATAACCACCTATTGGTCCACCCATCCATTCATCTGCCCAGCCATCCATCTACCTGACTATGCTCCAATATATTTACCCATTTGTCTATCTGTCCATCCATCCATTTATTTACTCACTGATTTGTCTATCTTTGCATCTATTCATCAATTCACAAACATCTATCTATCTATCTATCTATCTATCTATCTATCTATCTATCTATCTATCTATCTATCTATCTATCTATCTATTTTATACTTTACTGAAGTTAATAAGGCTTACAAAGCACCAAAGCATCTCCTTATATTAGGGTAGAACACTTTCTGCTACGTAATATGAGATTTGTGTTAGAGATGAATAAGTGACTAACAGGCACACTACAGCACATCCTTCAAGCCGCTATACTAAAGAGGTCTTCATTGCTGTATTTCTAACAGAAGTATTTTATGCTGTTACTGCATGTGTCATAAGAATCTCATATATTCATGTGGAGTGTGGCTTTAAGTAGTGTTAGCGTTATCATTGTTAGGGCACTGGAGCGACTCTTACCAATTCCACCCTCACCTCTAATTCACTGTGTGAAACTGAGCAGGTCACATCTCTATCTTAAATCATATGCGGAAATGATAATAATATGCATCTTCTCTTGGAAAGCTTCTTGGAGAGATGTTTTAATTCTGAAAGGTGCTACATACATTCCAAATGTTTGATCAGATTAAGTGGGTTTGAGAATGTCATGTGATGTTGTGTTCAGTGCATATAGAAGGAATTCATGTAAATAAATCAAAAGCTCTCTGGCTCCAAGCACACATTGTTATCCATCTAAGAGATCACGCTAAAAATCCAGCAGCTGCTTGCCGTATGTACTTTTGTCGTGCCCAGAAGCGTTGGCCAGACCCCAGTTGGCAGATTAGTGGAAATATCCGGCATGCCGGGTATCTGAAGTAAAAGAAGGGGGTGAGAGGTTTCACCTGGAAGTTACAGGACTGGCGTTGTGCAGGTCCAGATGTGAAGCATCCTCTAAGGTTCAGCTGCAGCAGCCTGCGTGGAAGGAATTTTCAAGACCTGTCCTCAGGCGAAGAGGGATTAGCGAGAGGAAACAAAGGCACCCTGCTGGCTGGAAATAGGCTCCTGTCTTGGATCTCTTTTAGATTTTTCACTCTTTGTAGATGTGTAAACTCCCAAGAACAGAGTCATTAGCAGCCTGTCAGCTCAGCCCAGTTGTGCTCCGTGCTAAACAGGAGACGCTGTTCTCTTCTGATTTCTCATCGTGCAGCTCAGAGGAGATCAGCGGTGGGGTGAGAAGCAGCAGACGTTTAACCAGTTAGGATAAAAAGCCAGTCGGTCATTTTCTAACTCTTTCTTAGTCCTGAACAGGGTTGCAGGGAGTAATTGAGCCTGCATAGGACACAAGGCAGGGACAAACACTGTGAATACACACACACCCCACTACAAACTTGGGCAAATTTAGTATTAGCAATCCAACCATCTTGCATGTCTTTGGACTGTATGAGGAAGTTGGAGTACCTGGAGGAAACCCACAGAGCCCCAAAAGGAAACTCCATGCAGGGAGGACCCCAGACGTGAACCCTGGTCTCCTTACCATGAGGCAGCAGCGCTACCACTATGCCACCCAGGATAAAAAGTGCAGAATTAAAATACATAGATCAGTTTAGACCCATGGAGCCAGCATCTAGTCTGGCACTTTTGAGCATAAGCCAGATAAAATCTTAAGACATGGTGCCAGTCCTCTGCAGAGTACTATACAGAACCGTATCCATTTATTAAAACATACTGTAAGTGACACGAGCCTACTGTGAGAAAGTCACTGTCACAGTTTGAAGCCTGATTGCTCACTTGGGCCCATGGAGATGCTCTTCTTGTGGAGGAGCTGAGTTTGTATCCTGGGTGACGACTGGGGATTTACATGAGCACCACATGGCATCACATATAGGCACACACTGGTTAAGGATTCTGCTTAATAGCTCTAGGGACTCAGATTCAAATCCTGATACAGATGATTGAGCTTAGTTTGTGTGGGTTTCTTTTGGATATGCTGGATTTCTGTTACACCTTTATGGACTTATCTCTCCCACTCTCCTCCTCTCTATATATATTGTCATATAAGGCAGGTTTGGGCTGGCATACCGGCCAGAATGAGTGGAGTATTCTTACATGGCCAAGATGCAATTTTAATGCAAGGACAAAGTGAGGCATGGCTGTCATATGAACACCCACAAGGATGGATGCATGATAGCTGTAGTTTTGGGAGGCAACCCAAATGGGGTCCTTGGGTACAGACTCCCCTCTCAGGTGAAGGTTCTTCCTGACCCAGAAGTGCTTGCTGGCTACAATGCTGATGTGCCTAAATATTCCCAGGTCTGCCAGGGGAGTTGGAGTCAGAGGAGGAAAAGGAAAAAGCTTGTCTGAGAGGAGTGCATGGGAAAAAGAAATAGCAAAAGAAGTGAAAAGAATTGTGTGTATCTGTTCATAAGCGAAGACTTAATTGTAAAGCTATGAAAGGAAAATAAAAACCAGACTTATGGAGCCAGGACAGTTGTTTGTGCAGTTGTGTCTGAGGTCTGGGTATCTGAGATGCCCCCTAGCAGACACAACTATGCTGACACAAGTCCTTGGTTAGAATAAAGTGTATTTCACAAAAGAAGTATCTTATGCTGTTATGTGTCACAAGAATCTCATATATTCATGTGGAGTGTGGCTTTAAGTAGTGTTAGCATTGTCACTGTTAGGGCACCTGGAGTGACTCTTACCAATTCCACCCTCACCTCTGATTTACTGGGTGACACTGAGCAGGTCACATCTCTATCCTAAATCATATACAGAAATGATAGTGAAATACATCTCCTCTTGGAAAGCTTCTTGGGGAAGATATTTTAATTCTGAAAGGTGTTATATATATTCCAGATGTTTGATCCGATTAAGTGGTGTGAAATTACCAGCCGAACACACAGCAAAGGTTTGGGGCAGCCACCCGTATAGTTTCCCCGGCTGACAAAATGCTTAAGTTTGCGTACAATGTGTTCAGGTTAAAGTCCAAAACAGAACTGATCAAGTATGGAGGATGAGGGGGGTTTTATAGGCGGTTCAACGGAAGTGACGTCCTTGGGGTGTAATCGGTTACAGGCAGGATTTCTCGTATTTGGTCTGCGGAGAGAAAAGAGAGAGGTTCAGTGCCCTCTGGCCTGGCGTGGGATTGGCGTTTTCTGGTCCTTTTGGTTGACTCCCAAGTGCACATGTATGACAGTGGGTTTGAGAATGTCAGGTGATGTTGTGTTAAGTGCATATACAAGGAATTCTATGCACAAACTTTCCTTTCCTTTATTTTCCTTCTTTTCCATTATTCCTCCCAGGTTTGTATTGTCCTTCTCTTCTCCTAATTCTGACTCCCTGGGCAAAGTGGAGTTAGGATGAATTAATTTTAAACTTGACTTGGGAGTACCATCCTGAAACAGGGGGCACATTTTCTGATGGCTCCCTTTGGCTGCCCCCACAGAATCCAACAGGGCAGTTCCAATGTAATCACAATTCCCATGCCACCCTTCGGGCATCCATACAGGGGCTTGCCACAATGGATGCTGTCCTTAACTGTATGTGGCAATGATCTGTGCATGACAGGCAGCTTCTCACGTTCCTTTGTTTCTTTGGCCTCCCGACCAGGATAGCTAACAGTTTTCTATTCCAGTTGTCCATCCACTATACTGGGTAAAGGATTTACCTCGATTGCTGCTGGGGATACCAGTCCCAGTGTACCAGCTACCATCATACCCCTCCATGCCAGCCTCCTAGCCAGAACAGGGAATGTCACACCTGTCTTCCTGACTATCCATTCAACTGGCCTCCTAACCAGGTTAGGGAATGATGTTTATCCTGGCTGGGTTGCTGGTCCATCACTGACGATAGGGGTATACACACTAACTAAATTCTTAGCAACACTTTACTAATAATGGGTAAGGACTCTTTTTGCTCTCTAAACACCCTCAGTTCTTTGTGATATGGATTCCACAAGAGGTTGGAAACCTTTCTTTGAGATTCTGGTCCATCTTGACATGATTGAGTCACAGATTTGTCATCTACATATCCATGCAATGAATCTCCTGCTCTTCCACATCCCAAAGGTGTTCTATTGGATTCACATCTGGTGGCTGGAAAATTCACTGAAGAGCACTGAACTCATTGTCATGTTCATGAAACCAGTTTAGCTCTTTGACCTCTCTCGTTAACAAGGTGTTTCTGTCTGCAAAACTGCCACTCATTGTTTTTGCACCATTCTGAATGAACTCCAGAGACTGTTGTATGTGAAAACCACAGGAGATCAGCAAAAAATGCAGAAATACTCAAACCAGCCTGTCTGGTACCAATAAACATGCCATAGTTGAAATCACTGAGGTCACAATTTTATCCCCATTGTAGTGTATGATATGAACATTAACTGAAGCTCCTGACTTGTGCCTGCAAGATTCTTTGCATTGTGCTGCTGCTCCTGACAGGCCGATTAGATAATCGTATTAATAAACGGGTGGACAGCTGTTTCCAATTATTTGCCCATTGACTTTATATATGAATGTTATGAGAATGGCATGATATTAACCTTTATAAAATGGAAAT
Organism: Polypterus senegalus; assembly: GCF_016835505.1. Classification (NCBI taxonomy): domain Eukaryota; kingdom Metazoa; phylum Chordata; class Cladistia; order Polypteriformes; family Polypteridae; genus Polypterus; species Polypterus senegalus. The sequence goes on along the minus strand of NC_053156.1, from coordinate 43,040,594 downwards.
TATAATAATATTTTGAATACTTATATAGCACTGTGTGGGCCTGCCTCCCATGTAGACACATTTGGATTTTATTACTTTATCATCTGGGGCCCATACAGGAGGACTGAAGTTTGTAATGGAGGTAATCAAGTTTTTCTGCCATCACTTTCACCTTTAGAAGTTTGGGAGGTGTAGATGGAAAGATTCAAAGAGCTGTCATTTCTGTGGGGCTGAATATCCCCTTGACCACCCTCCTCAGCAGTCTGTCATTCTTTTAGTCCCTCTGCTTATAAAAAGCTCCATCGCAACAATTTTCTCAATTTAATGTAAATTCCGGAGATGTTTACTGTCTTGACAGATCCAAGGGTAGCCAAGAGTTCAAAACTCAAAAATTCAAATTCTCCACCCTTCCTCCTTTTATCTTCTTTGTCCGTCTGAAGCTTGTGCCAAACTGCTCCTTCAGCACTTGAAGGATCATCTTGACAATTGAATGTTTGTTGTACACTATCAAGTGCTTGGGAAAAATCAGTCAGATATCGCATTGTATATATTTTTTAATTAATATCGCTCTCACCAGTCTGTGTGGGTTTTCCTAAGGGTACTCCTGTTTTCCTTTCATGTTGCCAATTGGCAGTTCCAAGTGCGCTCAATGTAAATTGGCCCTGAAACGGACTGATACTCTTCTATCCAGGGTTGTTACTTGTGCCCAGTGCTGCTTTCACAGTTCCTGGCCTCCCATAACATTGTTTGCTACAGTATGTTATGATGTTTTTTCAGGAAATCACGCCACAATCCATCCCAGGTCACACATTTGGTACTGTGGTTGACCAGCCATGAACCTGCGATGTCTGGATTCCAAAGGCACTGAGAAGCAACTCTTTCTATGCCGTGAGCAATAAGAGTACTTGCAGGGACGGTAAGCATTGCAGGTGGAGCACATCTTGGAGACATCAGCTGACCTCTCTGCCACTGTGCCTCCGACCTTCTGTACAGGACCACCGCTACATGCCACCTGTCTGCAATGCAAATGCTGCCTACTGCGCCAGGAGAATTATGGTGGGGAGCACCAGGATGGTATACTGCAGTATGTTATGATGTGGTATGGTAGGGTGGGGTATCATACAGTACAGAACAGCATGATATACCATGAAATGGTATAGAATAATATTGTATGGTGTGGTGTGGTATGGTTTGCATTAAAAAAAAATAATAATTTAAATTTCTTAAAGATGTGCTATAGCCTTTTACTTGAACTTTAAAAATGATGGTGATATCAGGTCTTTAATGACATCCTGGGCAAAGCCATCAGAAGTGTCAGTTGACTTACCTCGGCGCCGACATTCATGTCTCTTGTGACTTTTCCTTTGAAGTTAGTAGACGGATTGGGAGAGCACAGGGGGGCCATGATGTCACTGGAAAAGTGTTTGTGATGCTCCTGATATCTCTGCAAAAGGACCAAGTCTTTAGAGTCCTGTTACTCCCTGTGTTGCTATATGGTTGTGAGACATGGATGCTATCCAATTACCTGAGACGAAGACTGGACTCCATTGGTACTGTCTCTCTTTGGAGAATCCATGGGTACCGTTTGTTTGACTTTCTGCAGTTGCTCATGGAGTACCAAATGAGGCACATTACCTGCATTGTGAAGGAGCGTCACGTCACTAGGGCCATGTGGCGTGATTCCCCGAAGGCTCACAGGATCCTCATTGTTGAGAACCTGAGTGGCTGGACCAGGGCAAGGGGTTGCCCATGTAACACCTGGCTGAGGGTCATTTCCAGAGGGTGGGACTGGACCGCATGTGTGCCTGGGGGGGTTGCCAATCAGGATCCTGAGCTGTTTTGTTGTGTGTTGTATGTGGCAGTGCGTGCTCCTCAGCCTCACCTGACCTGACCTGAGCTATTGTTATGGGGAGCTTTTTGGTTTTGAACATTTTTAAATGCTTCTTTGCACAGAGCAATTTTTTTTTATTATGGGCACTGAAATTGTTTGCTGTTTGTGGCACCCACTTCTTCTTGTGACATCATTACCGTTACATTATAAAGGTCAGCATCATACACTTTCTGACTGTGCAGGTTGGTGTATAAACAAAAACAAAACAACAAAAAAATAATTTCATTTTGTCTTAAGCTAGGTCTGCTATTCTAGTTATCGTCTCTCTCACTGCATTCCTCTATCTATGATTTTGTCTCCTGTCCTGGCCTTGTTTATTTAAATCCCCTCTTCCTGATTGTGACCTTGCTTTGCTATAACAGTTATGATTCACCTACTGATTCCATCTTATTTTAAGCTGCAGGCTCCCTGTGTAGTCAGTTAAAATAAATTTGAACAGATAATAAAAGTAGTTTTAGATAGTAGAAAGGCACAATATGGCTGTGCAGTATGCATTTATAATTTATACCTTATAGGAAGCACTAAAGAGTTATTGTGGACTCATCATTGTTCCAGTCCAGACAGTGCTACCAAATACGTTAAGAAGACAAACAGAATGCTCGGTTATATAATACGGAGCCCAATGAACTTGTAAGCCCTCATCCTGAGAATGTGTGGCCTCCGTATTACAAAAAAAGACATAACAGCACCAGAGAAAGTCCAGAAGAGCGTGAATGAGCCGAATCCAGGACTATTCTATGGGAGAGGTTGAAGAAGTTGAACCTTTTCAGTTTAAAGAGTGTTACTTGAAAATTAATTTCTTATGCTACAGGGTCAGAATTTGTTCCCTGGCAATTTTTTTTTGTTGCCATTTTTGCGCCTTCTTTGTTTATTTTAAATTATTATTTTTGTTTTGTTTATTGTAAGTATGCACTTTCTATTATTGGTTTCTGTTTTTATTTAGCATCTATGCATTGTGCTGTTGTTCTCTTGTGTTCTTTGTGTTGTACCCTAGGAGGTGGGTCCACCCTGACGTCACTGCTGCTGAGCCCACCCTGTGGCTTTATATTGAGAAAGGGGAGAGGATCTCAGCAGTGGTGCATTGAGTTTGTGGAGCTTCTTATAAGTATTCACTTTTTCTTTTGATATTTGCAGTTTTGCATATTTTTTGCTTATGTTCTTGTGTTCTGCTTACTGGATTACATATTGAAACTTATTTGTCTTGATTTGCCTTTAAAGGCAACTTATTTGTAGCCCTTTCATTAGCTTTGTTCTTTTTTTTTTAATCCATTTCAATAAATATTATTATTTATAAAGATTCATTTAAGGGTAGTTTCTAAAACCAAATGGTTTTTATGTTTTTTTTTTCTTTCCCTTGAGAAGCATTTTGAGATATTTTGAGGAAATGGTATACTGAAGCCCAACTCGCTTTTAAGTCAGTGTAGGCTGAAACAGGCCAGTCAGGCTGCCTAAGGTGAGGCCAATTTTAAGGCAGGTTAGGGCAAACCATGGCTTGATTTATTGGTCTTTTTTGAGGCCTTACATAATTTTACTATTTTTTATTTACTATTAATATTTTTTAACATTTTCATTTTTTCAAAGTTCATCAACAAGAATACAAACACACATATATAAACTTGTAAAATTTAAATTTAACATAAACCTTAAATATATTTTTTCTTCACATAGACACAGAGGAAAATGTTACCAAGTAGTGTGTTTGACAGTAGGACTTTAGGGACCTTCAAATGTTGACTTGATGATATTTTGGTTAAGGTTGACAAAATAGGAACTGACTTCTTGCTCAAGTTGTTCTTATGTTTTAAATAAAATCATAAAAGAAAGATGAATTCACCTCATTATAGAGGTTTCAAAGTGATTTCAGTTTAAAAATGTATGTGCTAAGCAAGTGGGCTTAACCATAGAAACAATGGAAGACAAAAGACTCAAAAACAACAGCAGGCCTCCAGGGATCCTTAAACCTCCAGTCACTCCCTGCTACCATTGACACACAGGAACTATGAGCAAATATTCCAAAAAGTGGCTCATTCTAAAGAACTGAAAGCTGAAGAGCTGAGCTTCATCCCTGGTTGTCCCATTAAGCTTGATACCTGAGGCCTTACACAAGTCAAACCTGACCTGAATTTCCAGCAGCCCAACTTCATACAAGGCCATCGTCCTGGAAGGATCTCCAGGAGCCAACTCAGCAGCCCAGCAAAGACAGCAACTGCCTGGCGGACCTGAGATCACCGGGTTTCTATTGTTCCTCAATTTACATCAAAGTAGAAATTGAGTGACAGCCATTCATCTCCATCCAATCAGCTTGCAAGCAAGAATCTGACATTTCAAATCAGGGACTGTATAACTGAAGGCACACAAGTTCAAATTCTTTCATAACTTTTGAGTACTAGGGTGTCAAATGACACCTTTTATTGGCTAACTAAAAAGATTACAATATGCAAGCTTTCGAGGCAACCTCTTCTACCTCTTCTACAAGAAAGATGTAATAACTTTCATAACTTTTGAAAAACTTATTTTACTTTAGGAATTTAAGGGCATATTTTTTTCCTACAAGGAATTTGCATCTATTTTTGTGAATAACAGCGACATGTCCATGATTTAAGACATCAAAGCTTGACTTTAAGTCTGATGGTGTCCTAAAATGGGTTCAACCCAGAGGAACATTGCCACCTGCCATGTAGAGGAACAAACTTGTAACGGTTGTCATGTGTATGAGTGGAGTGTCAATGGCAGTTTGTACCTCTCCTTAGTTCTGCAAATAATGGAATGGCTGGATTTGTAATTCCATCGCTCATCAATGGTTCATGTGGTAGGGAGCACCTGACTCAGAAGTGCCCAATAAACTGTAAGGGGAGGAGTTGACCATATTTAAAAAGCTGTGGCAGGGGAAGAAATGCAGACAGCGGCAGATCAGAAGGAGAAGTCAGAAGTAAAGCTACACTACCCACTGAAGGAAGTAAGAGGAAGTAAGGTGAACCCGGGTTCATTGCAGGAAGAATCATTTTCTTTTTCTTTTTTGTGTGACCTGACAGACCAGCATAAGGGACAGTGTTTGACAGGAATTTCCCAGGACTTGAAGTACAGCTTGGTGTACAAGAACAGGTTTAAAGGATCATTGAAAACTGTGAATGCTTATAGGACACTTGTTTTCATTAATTCTTTTCTTACAATTGTTATATTAGAGGTTTATTTTGTTGAGTGTGTTGTTTCATGATTTGTGTAGGGGGACACTACAGCACAATATTATATATACTGGGGGCTTGTTTGTTTTGTATGTTTTATTATTTACAGTATAATAACATTTCTCATTTAACTTAACATTTTCTTCCATTGGAGTGTTTCTGTACTTGTTCTGGTCTAGTAGGAAAATAGTGTTGGTCACTCACTCCCCAAATTATTTCTTTATTGTTTTCTCTCTTCCCTTCCACTTTAGATCATCAGCACCTATTATAATCATACCAGCTCAGGCAGCTGTACAAACTGGTCCCAGCATCCACATCTGCCCAGTCCATCCCTCATTGTTCTAGAAATGCCATTTTAATGTAGTCCAGGTGTCACAAAAATGACAAGGAGACATGAAAAAAAGGTTTTGGGCAGCCACCCATATAATATGCCCTGGCTGCAAATAGATAAATAGTTGTGAGATGTTCACAAGTCAGAGTCCAAAACAGAACTGATGCTGGTTGCCTAAAGATTGCGGCTTTATTTGCATCATTATCAAAGGGCCTGGAACCAGAAGTGATGTCATCAATGGGCCCGGAACCTTAAGTGGCGTCATCAGAGGGCCCAAAATCAGAGGTGACATCATCAGAGGGCCCAGAACTGGAAGTGACGTCATCAGAGGCACTGGAAACGTGTAGAATTTCCCATGGATGCCAAGGGATTGAGAAAGAAAGTCAGTGTACCTCGCCATCCCCTGGTCTGATGAGGAATTACTATTATTCAGGCCCTTTAGCTGTCTCCCAATCACACATGTGTGACACAGGAAAAACAGAAACCTAAAACTCTGGTCCATCACAAGCTTTCATAATGTTTGTTGGCGAGAGGAGTAGGAGAAGAAGAGAGGTGTTCCAGTGACAAACTCACCCTGATTTATAGGACCCCTTTACCTCAAGAACATGGGCTCCACTACCTAAATCTCTTAATTGGCAGTAGTGGAAAAAGCAGATGATGTTGTACTCACAGCTCCTGCATTTTACCACTTGGCAGAACCTGAGAAGAGAAGAACCTGCAAACTGTGTAATGTGGCCGCACTTCACGGCCTCCTGCTTCCAGGTCACATTGCGTGTAACTCATATATAAGTCTGTACACACACACACCCGTAGAGTCACCAGTTACCCTCAAGTGTGTGTCTTTGACGTGTGTGAGAAAAACTAAAGTATCAACAGACAAGCAACCAGGATATGGAGTGACGTCCACAAGGATATGTTCAGTTGGTTCAAGACCTCCCCAAAAGGGCGGATGCACAATTTTAAAAACTGCTCAGCATTCTTATCTTAGAAATGTGACTTTTTATTATAACTAATAACCAGACCTCCCTACTAAGACCTTGAAAGTTGGTCATTTTTGTCCTAACAAGCAGCAGACAAACAATCAAGAGGACAATTTATTTTAGATTTCCATATTGTGTAGCCAAAGAAATATGATTATATGGTTGTCAAAGTTACGATTTTGATTAGCAAAATAATGCACATTAAACTGAATTTTAGCAAAACATTGACATTGGGAATTGCAAAAAAATAAAAAGAAAAATAGTGTTTCCCTCTTACACTGCAAAAACCAGACCAAAAAAAGTTCAAATGAGAATTGATTTGCTTGTATTTAGCAAAATGAAACATTTGCTGAAGGGGTAAACAAAATCTACTTGATTTCTTAAAGAAAGCAAAATAATCGTAAATACACATTTCTGGAGATGTCAATAATTCTTACAATAAGGAAAACTAGACTGAATGTCATGATTTAAATTGTTTTCACTTTTTATTTTGCAGTGTAGTGAAATTCATGCCATTGACACAAGGAGAAAGGTATTTAGGTCTGTCTGGAATTGTTTCTGAATGCATCTGCATTGTCATTCAATGTTTAAGTAAAGATATCTAGTGACCAAAAAAAAACTAAATCACGGGAGTAATTTCCTGTCTCATGCAAGCATTTTGTTGAGTGTTCATCTTTGTTTTGGTTGTTTTGGTGTCTGCAGTCCTAAAGATGCAACAGAGACAGAAAACAATCTTGGAGTGTGAATGACGTCAGCCTCTTCTGCAGGGATCAGAGAATAGTACGGGAGGTTGCTAGGTAACAGCTGGCCCTATGGGGTAAGAGGAGAGTGGTGGAGGGAGGAGACAAAGGCTTACCCCTACTCTGTTTTCCAGTGGAGAAAACACAGTAATGTGCATGATGGTACATTTTGGTGTGTCTGTGTAGAAAATATGAAGCATGTAACATTTAAAAAACAAAACACAGTGTGCTTCTCCAGGTAATGTGAAAGAGTGGGCAGAAACAGAACTGAATTTTGCTCCTGCGCAGCTGATTACCTCCATTACGCAGCTGCAGAAAAGAACACAGGTACATACAGAACTATGAACAAGGCTTTCGGAAGCAATATTCCTTTTTTTCCACCTTAAAAAACGTTAATATTCCCCAGAGCATCAGTTTTTCAAAACTGAATTGAAATTGAAACTGGGCTGTTTCACTTAATACTGTTAACAAATTATTCAAAGATAGCTGAATTAAAAAGCAATAAGAAAGTGAAGAACTCTAATACAGTGAGTTCAGAAGGTATACACTTTCTACACACTTTATTATGTTGTAAATGTAATTTTAAATAGAGAAATTTGCAATTTGTGCCAATCTACACTCAAAAACACATAATCCATCCATCCATCCATCCATCCATCCATCCATCCATCCTCTTCCGCTTATCCGAGGTCGGGTCGCGGGGGCAGCAGCAAGCAGAGAGGCCCAGACTTCCCTCTCCCGGCCACTTCTTCCAGCTCTTCGGGAGAATCCCAAAGGCGTTCCCAGGCCAGCCGGAGACATAGTCCCTCCAGCGTGTCCTGGGTCTTCCCGGGCCTCCTCCCGGTTGGGCGTGCCGGAACACCTCACCAGGGAGGCGTCCAGGAGGCATCCTGATCAGATGCCCGAGCCACCTCATCTGACTCCTCTCGATGCGGAGGAGCAGCGGCTCTACTCTGAGCCCCTCCCGGATGACTGAGCTTCTCACCCTATCTTTAAGGGAAAGCCCAGACACCCTGCGGAGGAAACTCATTTCAGCCGCTTGTATTCGCGATCTCGTTCTTTCGGTCACTACCCATAGCTCATGACCATAGGTAAGGGTAGGAGCGTAGATCGACTGGTAAATTGAGAGCTTTGCCTTACGGCTCAGCTCCTTTTCACCACGACAGACCGATGCAGAGCCGCATCACTGCGGATGCCGCACCGATCCGCCTGTCATCTCACGCTCCATTCTTCCCTCACTCGTGAACAAGACCCCGAGATACTTGAACTCCTCCACTTGGGGCAGGATCTCTCCCCCAACCCTGAGAGGGTTGCCGGCTGAGGACCATGCTCTCGGATTTGGAGGTGCTGATTCTCATCCCAGCCGCTTCACACTCAGCTGCGAACCGATCCAGAGAGCTGAAGATCACGGCCTGATGAAGCAAACAGGACAACATCATCTGCAAAAGCAGTGACCCAATCCTGAGTCCACCAAACGGACCCCTTCAACACCCTGGCTGCGCCTAGAAATTCTGTCCATAAAAGTTATGAACAGAATCGGTGACAAAGGGCAGCCCTGGCGGAGTCCAACTCTCACTGGAAGCGGGCTCGACTTACTGCGGCAATGCGGACCAAGCTCTGACACGGTTGTACAGAGACCGAACAGCTCTTATCAGGGGTCCGGTACCCCATACTCCCGAGCACCCCCACAGGATTCCCGAGGGACACGGTCGAATGCCTTTTCCAAGTCCACAAAACACATGTAGACCGGTCGGGCAAACTCCCATGCACCCTCAGGACTCTGCTAAGGGTGAAGAGCTGGTCCACTGTTCGCGACCAGGGGAAAACCACACTGTTCCTCCTGAATCCGAGGTTGACTATCCGGCGGACCCTCCTCTCCAGAACCCCGAATAGACTTTTCCAGGGAGGCTGAGGAGTGTGATCCCTCTATAGTTGGAACACACCCTCCGGTCCCCTTTTAAAGAGGGGACCACCACCCCGTCTGCCAATCCAGAGGCACTGTCCCGATGTCCATGCGATGTTGCAGAGGCGTGTCAACCAAGACAGTCCTACAACATCCAGAGCCTTAAGGAACTCGGCGTATCTCATCCACCCGGGGCCCTGCCACCAAGGAGTTTTTGACCACCTCGGTGACTTCAGTCCCAGAGATGGGAGAGCCCACCTCAGAGTCCCCAGGCTCTGCTTCCTCGTGGAAGGCATGTTAGTGGGATTGAGGAGGTCTTGAAGTACTCCTCCCACCGACCCTAGCGTCCGAGTGAGGTCAGCAGCGCACCATCCCCACCATATACGGTGTTGACACTGCACTGCTTCCCCTCCTGAGGCGCGGACGGTGGACCAGAATCTCCTCGAAGCCGTCCGAAAGTGTTCTCCATGGCCTCTCAAACTCCTCCCATGCCCGAGTTTTGCCTCAGCAACAACCAAGCAGCGTTCGCTTGGCCTGCGGTACCTATCAGCTGCCTCCAGAGACCCACAGGACAAAAAGTCCTATAGGACTCCTTCTTCAGCTTGACGGCATCCCTCACGCGGTGTCCACCAGCGGGTTGGGGATTGCCGCCACGACAGGCACCGACCACCTTGCGGCCACAGCTCCGGTCAGCCGCCTCAACAATAGAGGCACGGAACATGGCCCATTGGACTCAATGTCCCCACCTCCCTCGGGGCGTGGTTGAAGTTCTGCGGAGGTGGGAGTTGAAGCTACTTCTGACAGGGGACTCTGCCAGCCGTTCCCAGCAGACCCTCACAACACGTTTGGGCCTACCAGGTCTGACCGGCATCTTCCCCACCATCAAGCCAACTCACCACCAGGTGGTGATCAGTTGACAGCTCCGCCCCTCTCTTCACCCGAGTGTCCAAGACATATGGCGCAAGTCCGGCGACACGACCACAAAGTCGATCATCGACCTGAGGCCTAGGGTGTCCTGGTGCCAAGTGCACATATGAACACCCTTATGCTTGAACATGGTGTTCGTTATGGACAATCCATGGCGAGCACAGAAGTCCAATAACAAAACACCGCTCGGGTTCAGATCGGGGGGGCCATTCCTCCCAATCACGCCCTTCCAGGTCTCACTGTCATTGCCCGTGAGCATTGAAGTCTCCCAGCAAAGCGAGGGAATCCCAGAAGGTATGCCCTCTAGCAACCCTCAGAGACTCCAAAAGGGTGGATACTCCAAACTGCTGTTGTGCATACGCACAAACAACAGTCAGGACCCTTCCCCACCCGAAGGCGGAGGGAGGCCACCCTCTCGTCCACCGGGGTAAAACCCCAATGCACAGGCTCCAGTGGGGGCAATAAGTATGCCCACACCTGCTCGTCGCCTCTCACCGGGGGCAACTCCAGAGTGGTAGAGAGTCCAGCCCCTCTCAAGGAGATTGGTTCCAGAGTCCAAGCTGTGCGTCGAGGTGAGTCCGACTATATCTAGCGGAACCTCTCGACCTCGCGCACCTAGCTCAGGCTCCTTCCCTTCAGAGGTGACATTCCACGTCCCAAGAGCCAGTTTCTGTAGCCGAGGATCAGACCGCCAAGGTCCCCGCCTTCGGCCACCACCCAACTCACACTGCACCCGACCTCCTTGGCCCTTCCCATAGGTGGTGAGCCCATGGGGAGGAGGACCCACGTTACCTCTTCGGGCTGTGCCCGGCGAGCCCATGGGTGCAGGCCCGGCCACCAGGCGCTCGCCATCGAGCCCCACCTCCAGGCCTGGCTCCAGAGGGGGGCCCCGGTGACCCGCGTCCGGGCAAGGGAAAACGTCGTCCAAAGTTTTTGCTCTTCATCGGAGGTTTGTTGAACCGCTTTTTGTCTCATCCCTCACCTAGGACCAGTTTGCCTTGGGTGGCCCTACCAGGGGCATAAAGCTCCAGACAACATAGCTCCTAGGATCATTGGGACATGCAAACCCCTCCACCACGATAAGGTGACGGTTCAAGGAGGAGAAAAAACACATAATGGCAAAATGAAAACATGTTTTAAGAAAGGTTTGCAGATTTATTAAAAATTAAAAACTGAAGCCTCTCGTTCAAACAAGTTTTCAGACCCTTTGCAGTGACACTACAAACCATGGTCAGGTGTTTCCTGTTTGCTTTAATTCTCCTTGAGATGGCTCCAGAACTTGAATGGAGCCCTCTTCTGGAAAACTAAATCGACTGGACATCATTTAGAGAGGCACCCGCCTGTGCATATGAGGTCCACAATTCACACTGCAGGTCAATGCAGAAATCAAGTCATGAAGTCCAAGGAATTCTCTGTAGACCTCAAACTGTGGAGATGCAAGGGTATTAAAGTTTGGAGAGTTTGCAGGTGCATGGTAGCCTCACTAACTGTGAAACAGGAAAAGTCTGAATCCATCAGGACTCTTTCTAGACTGAGTAAACAGGTAAGAATGGCCATGATTAGAAAGGTGAGCTAGAACCCAGTGTTCTGTCTAATAGAGATGGGAGAACCTGCCAGAATTACGACTATCTCAGCAGCAACAACAATAACAACGATTTATCCCTTTGTATAGCCCCAACATCACACAAGGAATGGCTCAATGAGCTTTGATAGGCCCAGATTTTTGTCAGACATATCCCCACATTGACTCAGCCGTGTCCTATCAATCAAACATTCATGGTTGCAAGATGGAAACTAAAAAAACATGATGGTCTGATGAGGCAAACATTGAACTCTTTGAGCACAACTCCAAGTACTACATCTGGCAAAGAGCAGACCCTGATCATTAGTTGCCTAATACTGCCCCAACGGTGAAGCATGGTGGTGGCAGCCTCATGCTATGGTGATGCTTCTCAGTGACACGGACAGCAAGACTTGTCAGATTTGAAGGAAAGGTGAATGCAGCCAAATACAAACAGGTCCTTAAAGAAAACCTGCTCCGGAGTGCATGTGACCTTAGCATACAGCTAAAACAACACTGGAATGGCTTTGAGATAGATCACTGACTATCCTTGCGTTAGTCAGCCAGTGCCAGAATTAAACCCCATTAAACATCTGAGGAGAGACCTGACGATGGCTGTTTACTGATGCTTCCAGCCTAATCTAAAAGAGTTGGAGAGGATCTGCCAGGGAGAATGGGAGAAACTGCCCAAATCCTGGAATGCAAAGCCTGTAGTGACTTACACAAAAAGTCTTGAAGCTGGAATTGTTGCCTATGGGGCTTCAACAAAGTACTGCATTGAGGGTCAGAATACTTATATAAATGAGAGATTTCAGTTTTTAACATTTAATTAATTTTGGAAAGTTTATGAGAACATGTTTCCACATTCTCATTTTTGGGTTATTGAATATAGATTGATGGGAAAAATCGGCAAACTTCTCAGTTTAAAATTAAACTTACAACATAATAAAGTGTGTGGAAAGTGAAGGGGTCTGAAAACTTTTTAAATCTAGGGAGATCTTAATAGGGGAGCTTAATACTGTAGCTGTTTATTATTTCAATAATTGGATTTACCAGCCTAAAAGAAATAATTACTCTTTAATGCAAACCAAGGTATTAGAGAGTAATTACAAAGATTACAATGATAAAAAAATAGTTTTTACAAGTTATTGGCCTAAAACAATTACAATATTGCTATAAAAATGAAAATTAGGGGATTAAAACCAATCCACCAAGAACAAATCAAAAAAGAACTCAGAGACAGCCCAGAAACTCAACTGAAGCAAAGGCAGTGGTTTGTCAAAAGGCCAAATGCTAACCAGGATATAAAATATGGCACACCAAGAAACACACAGTGGGCAGTAAACAGGGGAGCCCATTAGAGCCCATTAGAGCTACCAGTTACAAATTTTAGAACACCTCAGTCCGTCCAGTTTTTCTTCAAATTTAATCAATTGAAATGCAACAAATGACCTAAAATGGTGAAAAGGTGAAAAATTTGACAGAGGTTTAAATTTAAAGTTAGGTTAGCAAAAAAATGGAATAAAGGAAATTTCACAATATTACAAATGTGCCTTCTTCAGGGAACACCTAATAGGTCTGGAATTTGAGATGTCCACTCATTCAAAGAGCGATTCTACAATGACCTAAAGCAGAAGGTGGCATGGCACTACATAGCTTTCAGTTTTATTACTGGGAGGGAAATATTCAGGCTATGAAGACCTTGACATTGAAACAAATATGCACAGGCCTGGTCTGCAATGGAAATAAAATCTTGCTGTTGTGACACGTGTAAGGGCGTGCCAGCCACCCAACTCTACGCAAACAGACACAGGAGACAAACTTATAAAACACAAATGGCTTTATTTTGTTTCTTCACTTCTGGGTAAAATCTTCCACACAACACAGTCTCAAAAGCACAATACCACACAATACTCTCTTCTTGTTTCTCTGTTTCTCTGCTTTTTCTTCACCTTGTGGGAAATGCCTTCCTCGTTTCCCAAAGGCACTACACAGTCCCACAAACACCAACACCACAATGCACATTGTTTTTCTCCTTCTTTTTCCTCTTCCACTCCTCCTCAGCAAGCTTCCTCTCCCTCCTCCCGACTCTGGCTCCCCGAGTAGTGTCTGCTGGCTCCTTTTATATGTTACCCGGAAGTATTCCAGGTGCCTGATGACCTACTTCTCGCAGCACTTCCGGGTGTAGTGAAAGAACCGCTCATATGGGCTCAGCTGCAGCTGTAGTACCCTCTGGTGGTGCCCCTGGATCCCAACAGGGCTGTAGAGAACTCCATGAAGCCTTGTGGGAGTCCGAGGTACCGTTGGAACCTAAGGGGGCTGCCATCTAGCGTTCTAGGGGAGGTACTGTCCTGACCAGGCTTGCTCCCTTGGTCCTCCAAGAGAAGAGGCATCCTGGCTCTGTCCATGACACTGTACTTCTTTATGCACCTTGATTTGTGCCCCAGTAAATATGTACTAATAATCCAATCCAATCACTCAGAAAATGGAACCAATGCAGGAAACACTTTAAGACAGAGAAACTTTCACCTGCTGCACCTCTACAGGATAACCACCTTCTTTTACCCTCTCTAACCTACTGTTTCCTGAAGAGGCATTAGCTCTCTTGGAAATGTGTTCTTTTGAAATTGCGGCATATTAAGTAACTAAACAATATAGTAATATACCAGAAAAGGCGATATCCCTCCCATCGTGATTATGGCGGTACAAGAATCACATGAGAAAAAATATACTTTAGCTTACATTTACTGATGGTAAACGCGGTTACAGACGGGAGGCATATGGACAGACTTTATCCAGGTGGGAACCTGGATCAACAAAGGCTGCCATTTCTCGTCCCCACGCTGGGAGGTTTTTCGGAACTTTGCCGACACGTGCCCCAAAGGGTCTGGCTGTTGTCCAAGCCTTTTATACTGTTCTTCTTCAACTTGCTGGTCCTTTCTGTCTCCAAACAAGGGCAGGAAAGGGCTGAACTCCTCCACAAAATACAGAAATATCATAGTGCTTACATGCCAGTTCTCATTCTCCCAAAAAGGTAAGAAGACTTTGTACTGACAGAGGACAGAAATACATTATTCTGTGTTTAAGCTGACTATACAATCCTCCAGTTGTCTTTGGCTATCTAATCCAATGCTTGGCTAGCAATTCTAACTGCTGAGCCCCTGTGTGCCAAATTTAACATGCACATGTGAATAAATCCATACCAGTGAGCATAGAGACAGTGACATTAATATTAAAGAAAAATGTAGTATAACACCTACACAGTATTTAATGTTTGGAAAACGTCTGGGATTAAAACACTTAGTGAATTGCAAATAGATAATGTTTTTATATGTTATGAACAATTACACTTCAAATTTAACTTCCCATCAACACAATTTCTCCTCTACTTTCAAATCAGATACTTTGCTAAAAGGAATGTGCCCACTTTTTCTCACCTCCCACCCATTTCTATTCCAGAGGCAATGCTGATCAGTCTTGCAGACTCAGAAAGCACCTCAATAACATATACAAAAACATTTTAAAGTCTCTTCCTATAAAAAAGATCCTACACTAAAAAATGGGAAATGGCAGGTTGTTACATTTACAAAAATGTATTTACTTTACATTACGTGTATTGTTTATGTATGTGTAATGTTATGCAAACCACTGTTAAGCAAAAAGAACATTAGGGCTCGTCTCAATGCTAAGAAACATCTCAATGATTGCCAAGACTTTGGGAAAATACCTTGTGGACTGATGAGACAAAAGTTGAACTTTTTGGAAGGCAAATGTCCCGTTACATCTGGCGTAAAAGGAACACAGCATTTCAGAAAAAGAACATCATACCAGCAGTAAAATATGGTGGTGGTAGTGTGATGGTCTGGGGTTGTTTTGCTGCTTCAGAACCTGGAAGGCTTGCTGTGATAGATGGAACCATGAATTCTACTGTCTACCAAAAAATCCTGAAGGAGAATGTCCAGCCATCTGTTTGTCAACTCAAGCTGAAGCGATCTTGGGTGCTGCAACAGGACAATGACCTAAAACACACCAGCAAATCCACCTCTGAATGGCTGAAGAAAAACAAAATGAAGACTTTGGAGTGGCCTAGTCAAAGTCCTGACCTGAATCCAATTGAGATGCTATGGCATGACCTTAAAAAGGCAGTTCATGCTAGAAAACCCTCAAATAAAATTGAATTACAACAATTCTGCAAAGATGAGTGGGCCAAAATTCCTCCAGAGCGCTGTAAAAGACTCATTGCAAGTTATCTAACGCTTGATTGCAGTTATTCCTGCTAAGGGTGGCCCAACCAGTTATTAGGTTCAGGGGGCAATTACTTTTTCACACAGGGACATGTAGGTTTGGATTTTTTTTATCCCTAAATAATAAAAACCATCATTTAAAAACTGCATTTTGTGTTTACTTGTGTTATATTTGACTAATGGTTAAATGTGTTTGATGATCAGAAACATTTTGTGTGACAAACATGCAAAAGAATAAGAAATCAGGAAGGGGGCAAATAGTTTTTCACACCACTGTATAATGAATTTAACAGAGAATTAAAAAGTTTCATTCATTTTATATAAAAACAACAACATTTATTTCTATAGCACATTTTCATACAAATAATGTAGCTCAAAGTGCTTTACATGATGAAGAAAGAGAAAAGACAAAATAAATAAGAATTAAAATAAGGGAACATTAATTAATATAGAATAAAAATAAGGTCCGATGGCCAGGGAGGACAGACAAAAACAAAAAAAAAAATATATAAACTCCAGACGGCTGGAAAAAAAAATTAAACCTGCAGGGGTTTTGAGGCCACAAGACCGCCCAGGCCCCTCTAGGCATTCTGCCTAACATAAATGACCTCAGTCAGTCCTCAAGGTATTCAGGGTTCTCATGGAAGAACTTGATGATGATGGTCACATGGACTTCTGGCCTTTAATCCATCAATGTAAGGACATCATGGTGCTTTCATCAGGTGGTGGTGGCACAGGTCACCACCACAGAAAACCGGGAAAGAAACAGAAGAGAGAGTAGGGGTTAGTATGGATTTTGAATATGAATACCATGAATAGTAATGATAATTAATTGAATATACAGAGCATCAGGATTTAACTAAAATGAAGCTATGAGAAAGCCATGTTAAAGTAATGTGTTTTTAGCAGTGTTTTAAAGTGCTCCACTGTATTAGCCTGACAAATTCCTATTGGCAGGCTATTCCAGATTTTAGGTGCATAACAGCAGAAGGCCGCCTCACCACTTCTTTTAAGTTTAGCTTTTGGAATTCTAAGGAGACACTCATTTGAAGATCTAAGGTTACGATTTGGAGTGTAAGGTGTAAGACATTCCGAAATATAAGATGGAGCGACATTATTTATAGCTTTGTAAACTATAAGCAGGATTTTAAAGTCAATTCTAAATGACACAGGTAACCAGTGTAGCAACATCAAAACTGGAGAGATGTGCTTGGATTTTCTTTTCCTAGTTAAGATTCTAGCAGCTGCATTCTGCACTCATTGCAATAGATTGATGTCTTTTTTGGGTAGTCCTGAGAGGAGTGCGTTACAGTTACAGTAATCTATTTGACTGAAAACAAAAGCGTGAACTAATTGCTCAGCATCTTGCAATGTTATACGAGGTCTAACTTTTGCTATATTTCTTAAGTGGAAAAATGCTGTCCTAGTAATCTGATTAATGTGTGATTTAAAATTCAGGTCTGAGTCAATAGTTACCCCTAAATTCTTTACCTCCGTCTTGACGTTTTATCCTAATGCATCAAGTTTATTTCTAATAACCTCATTATATCTATTATTGCCAATCACTAAAATTTCTGTTTTCTCAGAAACACAAGTAAGACATTGTGTTAGTGAATCAAGAGAGTTGGGGTCGTCAGGCACTATTGATAAGTACAGTTGTGTGTCATCAGCAAAGCTATGGCAGCTCACATTATGCCCCAACATCATGTTGTTTCAGGATTTATTAATTTAGTGCAGTAAGCATAATTAAATTATTTTTGATAAAAACAATTTTATCATGTGCAACCGATGTACATATATATATATTTTTTTACTTTAATCTGACATGCCATTTTTTTCAGCGTAGGGTGTGATGGGGAAAGAATCTTTCACTTAACATTTTACAAAAGGAATGGAAGGCAGCCATGCCTAGAATACACTCTAGCTCCAAATGCACAAAGCATTCAATCATTCAACTTAAAATCTTTTCTCAAGCACATTTACCTTATTTAAAATTGTCCAAAATGTGTCCAGGGCATTATTCAACCCGTGAAGGCTGCAATCAAGCTCCAGCCTCATTGGCCCACATTTTTTGGGCGAGCATCAAAATGACATCATTCTGGACCAAAATGTTGGAATGCCTATCAAACAGCCTTGGTGTCACAATCACTTGTAACTAGGGAATCCATTCCCGGGATCCCGATTAAGTGGCACGGTTTTTTGGCCCATGGTGTAGTGTGTTGTAGATCAATTCAGTCAACCAGGAGCAGTCGTCAGTCTCCCGGCTCCGACTAAGACTCAGTACAGTGGACTGGGAGGAGTCTGGACTCTGCAGCTCATGAATGCTGGGACAGGGCAGACTTCATTGATGTCTGTCAGACAACAGCTTTGAACAGCAACTTGTAATTGCAATGCGTCGGTCTGTTGCATCCACATTATCTGTGCCAAGAAACTTGCCATCACAGAATGATGACAAGAAACTTGATGCATCAGTAAAAGCTGAAATGGCTGTGTTTCAGAGCAACGGCACAAGTGTATCAGTATCTGATCAGGTAGATCGCATTGCATTCAAAAATTTTTTTTTTTAAACGTTAGTCTATAATATATCCTCCCTATGGCATTTGCCACTTGATTGAGATACGGGGCGGCCAGTCTGAGATCTCTTTACTTCTAACACACTGGTCATCCTACATGCACCCATACAATCAGATTGTGATTCAGACTACGAATGCCATGACTGTAATTACCCCAATCTACATACTGTCAAATAAACTAATCACACGCCGTGGCTCAACGTAAAGGGCGCGTACTCTTTGCATTATTTGACAGTAAAACTATGCAATATATATATATATATATATATATATATATATACAGGGTGGGCCATTTATATAGATACACCTTAATAAAATGGGAATGGTTGGTGATATTAACTTCCTGTTTGTGGCACATTAGTATATGTGAGGGGGGAAACTTTTCAAGATGGGTGGTGACCATGGTGGCCATTTGGAAGTCGGCCATTTTGGATCCAACTTTTGTTTTTTCAATAGGAAGAGGGTCATGTGACACATCAAACTTATTAGGAATTTCACAAGAAAAACAATGGTGTGCTTGGTTTTAACGTAACTTTATTCTTTCATGAGTTATTTACAAGTTTCTCTTTGTTTACAGCCATTGACATGTCGCAGAGGTTAACACGTGAGGAGCGGATAGAAATTGTGTTGATGTCTGGTGAGCGCAGTAACCGGTCATTGCAGCAGATTTCAATGCAAGACACCCTCTGAGACCACCCATCTCCCATGCTACAGTTAGCAAACTGCTTGCTAAGTTTCGTGAAACTGGTTCAGTGTTGGATTTGCCAAAATGTGGATGCATGAAAACTGTCACTAATGAAGAAACATCAGTGGCTGTCCTAGCTTCATTCAGCAAGAGCCCACAGCGTAGCACTCACCGCATGTCACTGGAGAGTGGCATTAGTCGAACATCCCTTCGGTGGATATTAGCTACTCACAAATAGCACCCTTACAAACTCCAGCTACTGCAGCATCTCAACGAGGATGACCCAGATCGGCGCACTGAATTTGCAGAATGGGCAAAACAAAATTGGAACAGGACCCTCAGTTTACGCAGATTTTGTTCAGTGATGAGGCAAACTTTTATGTGAATGGTGAAGTTAACAAACAAAACCACCGCTATTGGTCTGACACTAACCCACATTGGATAGATCCCTCCAAGACTGTTGGAACAAAAAAATTGATGGCATGGTGTGGTATATGGGGTACAAGATAGTGGGGCCATTCTTCATCAATGGAAACCTCAAGGCCACTGGATATGCGAAATTGCTACATGATGATGTGTTTCCCTCTTTATGCACTGAAGCTGGCACGTTCCCTGAGTTTTCCAGCAAGATGGTGCACCACCACATTATGGGTGTCAGGTCCGAGCATTCCTAGATGAACAGTTTCCTGGAAAGTGGATTGGTCATCGTGGGCCAGTTGAATGGCCCCAAGGTCTCCGATCTGACCCCCTTAGACTTTTATCTTTGGGGTCATCTGAAGGCAATTGTCTATGCTGTGAAGATACAAGATGTGCAGCACCTGAAACTACGGATACTGGAAGCCTGTGCTAGCATTTCTCCTGCGGTGTTGCTATCAGTGTGTGAAGAGGGTTGCATTGACAATCCAACACAATGGGCACCACATTGAACACATTTTATAAGTGGTTAGAAACTTGTAAATAACTCGTGAAAGAATAAAGTTACATTAAAACCAAGCACACCATTGTTTTTTGTGAAATTCCCAATAAGTTTGATGTGTCACATGACCCTCTTCCTATTGAAAAACAAAAGTTGGATCCAAAATGGCCGACTTCCAAATGGCCACCATGGTCACCACCCATCTTGAAAAGTTTCCCCCCTCACATATACTAATGTGCCACAAACAGGAAGTTAATATAACCAACCATTCCCATTTTATTAAGGTGTATCTATATAAATGGCCCACCCTGTATATATATAGTGACAGATAGGGGGCAGTATCGCTCCCCTATCTGTCACAATATATATATATATATATATATATATATATATATATATATATATATATATATATATATATATATATATATATATAATTTTTAATATAGGTAGATCATTTTGAAATGGTCATTTTAAAAGTAGCTTGCAAGCCAAAAAAGTGTGGGCACCCCTGAACTAGATACATGTACTTATATGACAGCATGAACTGCTTGTAGATAAGGTAAGTCTTTTATTGGTGTCAGCATATTGCAGTAGTTTATTAAAAATAACTGTCGGTCGTTCTAAAACCGTTCACATGTGAGATGCCCGTGCACTGTGTCATATGACATGCGGGAATCCCAAATTCCAGGTAATGGATAAACCCGTCTGGGAATAGATTCCCTACTTGTAACCCATTAACATCCAGATGGGCTTAAATTAGTGAAGGACAAATTTATTGGAATTGCCTTTACCACAATGACTAGCAACTGGCTTAACTGGAAGAATCCCAGCCCACCTGTTATAAGTCAGTGGGCAACTGATGTTCTATACTATTTGAAGCTGGAAAAAAATTAATTCTTGCTTAGAGGATCTGTTCAAAACCTTTTTTAAAAATATGACAAGATCTAATTAATAACATTTTAGAATAAACATTTATATCAGAGAAAAGGACATTCTCCCCTCTTTGTTGTTTTTAAAGGTTTGCTCATGCTGTTGGCTCCCTTCTCTTTCTCTTGGGTGGTGGTTGAATTCTAGTTTAAGTTCAGCTTGATCATAGGTAAAGTTACCTTATTTATTGTATAAGTTAGACTAGATTGTATGGAATGCTATTTTCATCAAATAAAATAAAAAAAAAGAAATTTCTTTTTTTCAGTTTTTGCTAATCTAACTTTACATTTAAACCTCTGACAGTTTACCACTTACCTTTTCACTATCAGCATCTCAGCTTATTAAATTTGAAGAGAAACTGGAAACTCTAAGATGCTCTGAAACTTTTGACCCGTAGTGTGTGTAACAATTAATTAACTAGAGTTAAGTAAGGGGGGATACTATCACTTACAATATGCCTGTCATAAGAAGAGAAATTGCAAATAAAAGCCACGTCAACAACAACAGCATTTATTTTTATAGCACGTCTTCATACAAACGATACAGCTCAAATTGCTTTGCAAGATGAAGAAAGCGAAAAAAAGACAAAATATAAAAATAAAGTTAGGCAATACTAATTAACATAGAATAAAGTAAGGTCTGATGGCCAGGAGGACAGAAAAAACAAAAAAAAACAAAATCTTCACGAGACCATCCAGCCTCCACAGAGCATTCTACCTAACATAAATGATCTAAATCAGTCCTCATGGTTTTCAGGCTTCACGTGGAAGAATTAGATGATGATGGTCATGTGGACCTCTAGCCTTCATTCCACAATGTAGGGACATCACAATGCTTTGATCAGGTGGTGGTGGCACAGATCACCACCACAGAAAACCAGAAAAAGAACAGCATATCCGGAATGTCAGGGTTACACTAAATGAAACAATGAGAAAGCCATTTTAAAGTAATGAATTTTTAGCAGTTTTTTGAAGTGCTCCACTGCATTAGTCTGGCAAATTTCTATTGGTAAACTATTCCAGATTTTAGGTGCATAACAGCAGAAGGCCACCTCACCACTTCTTTTATGTCACCTCATACGTCTGAACAGCATCATGAGGAACAGCCAGCCACCTTTCACAAAACACACACATACTTAAGACAGTGCGTGTGCAACGGTAAAAGGGCAATTTGATCTTGAGGATGGATTAAGGTAATTCCGTGCCGCTGTTATGTTTCAGCCAGGGCTACATCTTGTTTACCAGTTCTTTTTGCTGTTTTTCAAATATCACTTTTCACATTTTGCTCTTAGTTTGGATTTTGTTTTTGTTTAGTCTTTGTTGTATTTATGTAATACTATCCAAAGTACGTGGAGTTGCTTGGGTATATTTGTTCAAAGGCTTAAAGTAAGAAGGCAAATGTGCTTTTTAAATGTTGACCATCTTGTCAATGCTCTGTAAAATGTGAGTGTCTCATCTGTCATCTTCCCTTTCCTTCTGCAACTTAATCTGCTCTAATGAGTCGAGAATTTGTCCTTGATGTGTATGCCCTGGTTCTCAAACAATCCAGAAGTTCCCCCCACAAGTCATGCCAGGTCACTAGAAGCTGTTACAGGTCCAGTTTAAAAGGAGCCCAATGCCATTCCTCACAGGGACAGTTGGGATGCAGTGAGTGACACTCAGCTGTACGCAAAAGGAGAAAGAGTTTCAATGAATTTATATGGTTATTGGCTGTGCTTTATTGTATTGGATGATTGGACGATTAAAAATCCATTATTTGATCCCGTGACTGTGTAAGGTATTATTGGGTCTGGTGTTTGAGGCTTGGTGGCACCCCCTACTGGTTACAGAATATATTAATTTTTATTTACTATCATTATCTGCCCTGTTTCCTGTATGTAGAGCCCAGTTCTCACAGCTGCTTCAGTATTGCTGTTTTTGGATTCCTGTTCTTGATTCTGTGATTAATTTTTTTTTGAATACCCTGTTTTTGACCCCTGCTTTGATTAAGGTATCACTTTTGTTTTGTATTATTGGCTTTGTTTGCTTTAGATTTTGCCATATAGGACTTTTCTTTTTGAGCAAAGGTTTTACAGATTTTCCTTTTCTCCGTTTTTGGAAAATTTTTGAGAATTTGTAATATTTAAAAGCCTTTGCTCCATTTCTGGATCTGTGCATGCAGCTGGGCTTGCCTGTTGAGTTTGAGGCAAGGCTGGCTGGTGGTGGAGCCTACTGTGTTGGAGCTGACCTGTGAACCAGGTAGTTCTAGAGTTTAGTGATTTCCTAAGGCATGCACCTTCTTGTTGTGGTAAGATCCATGGCAGCTGTGAAACAATTCACCACCCACTCTTAGTTAATTTAGAGTGAGGAAGTCAGGATCCTGTTGTTTTGAGAGTAAAGCATTGTTTCCCTGCCACCTGTGTCCAAAGAGTTAATGGGGGGAACCCTACCCTCATATTTTAAGCCTTGCATGGAACTCAATGCTTGGAAGAAGTGCCCTGCGCTTTAAAACTGAACTGTAAATGGACGCAACTGAAAAAGAGGTTATTACCAGGATACAACGCCGAGCCCCAGTGAGTCTCTGTCTTCAGCAGCTTCAAAATGACAACAATGAGCACAGCTCAAGGAAAGGCAAAGGCCAGAAAAGGGGGCAGGGCCAAGACCAAAGGCCTGGGTTCAAAGTCACATCCTTGGACATGTTCGATGGTAGGGCTCACTATTATGCCATTGTCCCTCCCAAAATCCCCAGCACAGCATTTGAGACATGCTAGAGGACCTCCAGCTCCTTAAATGCTGAGCCAGCAGAGAGTTTCCCCATCAAGCCTAAACTTGGATAGAATAACATTATTTCTGTTTGTTTTTTTCCCCACTGATAATGTCTAAATTTACACAAAGAGGATTTTACAGGGGGCCATGAGAGCAAAGTATTTTGAAAGAGGTGTCCACCTAAAAGCTGCTACATGGTATATATATATATATATATATATATATATATATATATATATATATATATATATATATATATATATATTCACTTTTATGGTTATCTATGGCCTGAAATTATATACAGGACTGTTTTGAAATCAAAGAAATGTGACAGGATGGGAATGGCTCGTGTCAGGAACAAATTTCCTTCCTGGTGCCATGTGGCTCATCTGTGGAGTTGTCAGTGCTGACCTGTCTCCAAGGTGTAACTGTGACTGAGAGATAATAAAAGGAGAGCACTGCTCATGAAAACTGACTCAGGGTGATAGACATACAGTATCTATCCTAACGGATTTATAGAGCTTGAGCCGCACACTGTCACAACTCCTAGAGGGGATGCAGGCTTTTATTCTAACTCGGTTTCATAATTAGAGGCCAACCTTTACCAGTAACCCAACTTCTTTAACTGTACGGCTTGTTATTGTGTTCATTCAGCCACATCCGGTCATTCTCACATTGTAGATGATATCTGGTCTGAAACAGATTCCTAATTGTCATTCCTTCACTTTTGTCTCATCTATTCCTTTCCAGATATTTTATTAAAGGAGATGCTTATTCATATTTTGCTGAAACATTTATCTACAACATCTGAAATACAGTTGGCTACATTTTCTTTTTCAATTGGAGGACAGCCAAGTGAAGTGACTTTCTTATGAACAAATGGTGTCAGCAGTGGGATTTGAACCAGCAACCTCAGAGTTTGCAGTCTAAAGCTTTAAGAGGCCATCATTAGGCTCTGTCAAAAAATGACATTACTATTCCTTTTGGGGAACTTAACTGTTATATTTTTCTTTGTGAAAACATTCTAAATTGAATGCTAGTGCATCTGTGAGTATTTGTGCTTTTTTGCTTTAACCTCCATTGCTTAACATTTTTTCTTGAAAAAACATAAAAAGCATTGCATCTTTTGACTTGAAAAATTACATATTTATTAAATCTGATCTTTCTACTGTGAAACGAGCAAAACACTAAAAGTAGGAAGTCACAAGTGTAGAAAGTATAATAATAATGAATAATAATAAAAAAATAATGTTAATACCATATATACTGTCAAAATGTATTATATTTGTGGTATATCTTGAAGCAATCCAACACACAATACACAATCCAACGTCATAGTTGAGACAATAGTAAAGTGATTTTCTTTCCAGATTGATCACTTTTTGAAAAGCACACTCCACATGAGCGTCACTTTTGGATTCATCAGAATCACTTTCGATTTCACTGTCCGTTTCAGTTTCACAGCCTAAAGACAGATTCACTTCAACATCACTGCTCGCATCACTGTCAAGTGTGTGCAGCACCCAGGCTGCTTAAAGGCGTTTCTTACAAGATGCCATTATGTGGCTACGACAAGATGTGTCTGCACTGTTGCCTTGGTAACACTCGGGCCTGTTGCTTATGCAAGACACGCCTATATATCGTTTCCTGAGTAACGCTCAGCACTAATGCTGTTGACACTTTTACAGCCCGAGTAATCCTCGGGTCTGACGTTTACACGAAACGCGTCTATACAGTTGCCCGAGTGGAGCTCCAGACTAACGTTAAGGAGATTAAGTGATCTTAGCATAATGTTAAGATTTTGTTTTTATCTTTAAGTCTTAATATCTTTTTCTAATATACCTCTGATCCTTTGTTTTTAATCTGCTTTTATTTTTTATAACTGTTCCTTAGAATTGCTCACTTTGAGCTCTCGGGTGTTCATTCACAGCTTACCTGAGTCGTCACCATATTTGAGGCACCTACTACCACAGGCAAACTGCTGTGGCATTAGTCTTCCTAGCAAGAACTCTTTTGTGTTTCCCTCCTTTTGTCTGGTTAGTGCTTTTTGATTACTCTTAGTTTTTTTTTGGTCAGGTTATTATTGCTTTTTCTGTATTTATTTATTTATTTATTTATTTACTTATTTCTATGTTTTAATAGATCATTTTTGCTATTTTCCTCTTTTTGAAATATTTTGAAATTCTTATCAAATTATCTGAATACTCTATGCTGATGGTGTAAGTAGGACCAGGTTAGGTTGAGAGCTGCTGGCTCCTCTGTCATTTTCGTTTCATTGTTAATTAAAAGCAGATTAATAAATCAAGAAGCAGATTCCAACACTGTATGAGCCATTTAAGACTTCAAGAAGCAAGTTAACTATTCTGAAGCACAAAGTGCAGCTTCAGTCATAATTGCTTCAGTCGCAATAATTGGCTTTAAATTATAAAAGTGGGTGTTGAATTTGGTTCTGTTGCTCTCCTTTTTATGTAACTTTCTGATTTTTTTTCTTTTCTTTTGTAGTTTTAGCTTTCTTGTGTTTATGTGCTCACTTTGAACTCAGTTGCTGTATCAGCTCGACTTGATTGTATGCAATGTGACTTTCTTCAAATAAAATAAAAATTAAACAAATTATAAAAGTGGGTTTGAACATAAAACTGCTGCTAATATGAGCCTCAAGGACTGATACTGCTGTGGGCCGTGCCATTGAGAACAACATGCTGTTGTTGATAGGGCCATTTTATTGGTATTTCTAACTCCATTGTATGACGGATGCAATTTTATTTTAATCGAACTCCCTTTGGCTTTTGTAGGACTCCTGTGGTTTCATTTCCCTCAAGGAACATAAGGGAGTGGAAGATTCCATCCAAGAAACCCTGATTCTTTTTTCCTCTCTCTGGGAATCTAAATGCCAGTTGAGCCTCTCAGAATCATCGATTTCTCTTACTGGCTTCCAGAAAAAAAAAAAAATAATAATAATAATAATAACTTGGAGTTAGAATTCCTTTTGGAGAAATGTTGCAGAGATGTGGCTCAATTTAATGATCGTATTTTATTTTCCTTGTGACAGCATTCTACATTAAATGTCATTTCTGTGTGTAATTTCCCTTTATCCTTACTGACTCAATATTAAGAATTTTATGGTCTTTTAGTCATTTTGTTTGTCTTTTTGTAATTTATCCTTGCTGCTTTTATTTTATCCGTCTTGATTTTTTTTTTTTTTTTATATAATTTTGCCCCTATGCTTTTCTGCAGAATTAGGTTACATCCAAATTTGTGTTTTAAAGCAAAAACCATGTCATCCGTGCTAGTGTGAACGTATCCATGACATACTACAGGGCCGTCTTAACGCATGGGCATGCTGGGCAGTTGCCCAGTGGCCCCACGAACATAGGAGCCCCATGCTAATCTATGTACTGTATGTTGTGACTTGCTGAGTGGTTATGTACAGTAGGTAGGCACCGCAGTGCACTGCTTTGCCCGGGAGCCTATAATGATGTTAAGATGGCCCTGACATACTGTAGATATTCACCTACACTGGGCATGTGAGCTTCAGCAGAAAAACCCTTCAAGGGGTGGTAATGTCGCAAGCCACAGGATTCATCATAAAACTGAAGCAACTGGTAAATGGATTGCCTTTTTTTGCGCATGCATGCACAGCATTCAAAATGTACAAAACCCAACAAAAACGCAACACAACAAGTCTCATGGACAGCAGCTCTTCTGTGCGCACTATTTTGAAATAGTTTTCTTCTGTGAAAGATGAGCAGTTGGAGAATTAAACATTTTAATTAAAAGTATCCAATCAGGAAAGGGCCAAGTAATAATGGGTGCATCATTAGAGCATGCTTTTTCCAAAATCTCCATTTTTGCCCGTCCTCATTACAATGCTGGGCCAGCATATTCAGAAATACGTGGCTTTAAAGCATTTTATCTTCAGTGGTTGAAAACACTGGGGTAGTGTGGATGAAAGGTGTAAATGAAGACTGATATCTGCGTCTTTAAATGGAAGTGTAGTAGTGTGTATGAAGCTTACTTGGTTAGGGCTCAGCTTACCTGAATGTCGTATTCAAGACACCTGCTACCACAGGCAAATTGCGGTGGCATTAGCTTTCCTAGTAAGTGTACTTTGGCTCCATTTTGTTTTTCTCCTTTTTTTCCTGGTGTGGAATATGGTCGGCAGCTTATCCCAGCCAGTACCCACAAGCCGCCAGATGGAGCCCTTCTTGCAACATGGAGGTGCCCCAAATTCCAGCAGAGCATCATGGACTTTGGAGTTTTAATTCTCAGCCCTGCTGGATACCGTAGGGGCTGCCAGAGGATGCTGCAGGGAGGCTCAAGGACTTGTATTTTTCACCCGACCTGAAAGTGTTACAAAGTCACATGGACTGAGGGACAGAAACACTTCTGGGTCAAAGACTTTAAAAGGATTGTGGGAGATCCCAGCAATGGGCCGAGTTGGGAGGAAGGGTGACTGAGCGGCTGGGAGGTGTAGAGGATTATTATTATTGTATTGTGAATTGATTATTGTGGTTATTATTGAAGGTATAGTGGAGGTGAAGGTGCTTTGTGCACATTAGTATTATAATAAAATAATTATTTGGACTTCTCCCAGGTGTCTGACACATTGTCTGAGGGTTCAAGGGGATAACAGAGCCCCCTATCTGTCACACTAGTTATTGTTTTTTTTTTTAATTCTTGGGTGTTGACAATTTCCTCAGATATGGGGGATATTGTATTTTGAATTATAGGCTTTGTCTCACATGTTTAATAACTTTATTTTTACTATTTTTCTTAATAAAATATTTTGAAATTCTAATCTGAATCTGAATTTAGTCTTTTTCATGAAATTTTGACATTTGCATTTTTTAGGGAGCGAGTTTTGTTCCATATTGAATTTTTTTAATTATTTGAATACCTTGAATTTAATATTTAAAGATTTGTGTTGGACAGGCTTTAGCATTTCCTCTTTTTTTTTTCTTTTTGACAGTTTAGACCAAAGGTGGACAACATACATCCCCCCTGGGCCGCTTGTGGCTTGTGACATCAATTTGCGCAGCCCGCATAACAAATTAAAAACCTTTATGACTTTGTTAAAAAAAATGACAGTGATGCCAATTTGAGTGGCCCACGGGCAAGTTTAGAACGTTTGTGATTTTATTAACAAAAATAGCAAATACAGAAACAGTGCGTGTTTTGGAACATGGGAACAAATGAGCATTGTCGTTTATAATGTTACATGTGTACAAGCAGAAGCTGGCGTTTACGGATGTGGACTTTGTACCGCGTGTAACCGTATGTACGCGTATGCTGATGTTTCGAGAGTCAGAAGACTGTTTGCTGTGTAAGCACACGCATTCTCACCCATGTTTTTGAATCACTTGGATTAATTCGTCAGTTGTCATCCGAGTCTTTTATTATATTTCAAAATTTGCTATCCCCAACAATGAGTGCTACTGTGAAAAATGAATGCTATGTTTTTAACAAGGAATGGACATACAAGTATTTTTTTTTTTACAAATGTTGTATGTAAAGCAGTTGGACGAATATGCCATGAGAGTGTTGCTGTTTTAAAGGCATTCATTTTGAAGAGACATTTTCAAACTAAGCACAGTAAGTAATTTATCAGAAAATGAATTACAGCAAAAGGGTAATGTGATTTGCTGCTTTCTTTGGGTCCCAAAGTTTCATAGTCATATGACTAATAAATGTTGTTCATGATTTAGTACATTTAGATTTTTGTCACATGCAGCCCGCTAGAGAGACCTGACAGATGTCCATGTGGCCCTTCTCTGGTTTAGACCTTCCTTGTTGGAATGATTCATAACAATTAAGAAAATCACAAGAATGAATTGCAGCCCACTGAGTGCCCATCCATTTTGTCCTCTAGTCGTCTGTGTAGTGTAGTGACTCGAGGTTGGTGGCTCACTTCCTACCTCTGACTCGCTGTGTGACCTCGAGCAGATCACTTAGTCTAACTTTTCTCCAACTATGAAAAGTACATTAAGTGCAATTCAGTGAAATCTGTCTGTTGCTTTAGCATGGAGAAAGGCGCTATACTGTATATGATACGTATAACTGCTGAGTGTGTAGAAGCAGAGAGCTGAAGTAACATGCGTAATAAGAAACTTTGAATTGGGCCTCAGTTCATCACTGAACACACACACACACACACACACACACACACACCACACACACAGAGCCTACCAGCTAAAAGTCACACATCACCCTCAACCACAGGATGAACTTACAAAGAGTGATTGGGGGGAGGAACAGGTGCTGGATGGGGGTGGGCAACTGAGCTGGGAGGTGACAACAGCACATTGTGGAGAGGTGACCATTGTAACAAGTCAGCAGGTGACGCACACGAAGGACTTGAGAATGAGTGTGGGGGTAGCGAGGCACAGCAGGACATTTAAAGGTTATGTCACATTACGAGACTTCATTCGCATAGTCTGGGGGGTCTGAGGCAGATGACAGAGCGCTCCTATTGAAGCCTAAGGTGACATACCCAGCGACTCGCTCCGATAAAATCAAGCAAGTTTCATTTTGTGTTTAGTTGTAGGGGCAGCTCAGTGCACGAGACAACCAATGAGTGCTCACCCAGAAATACAAAACGGATAACGCAGGGATGAGGAATAAGGAACGTGTTCTGAGCCTCGCAAACATAAAAGCGGCTCACCTTCCAGATACTGTGTACTTTACATATAAAAACAGAATGGAAAAAAAGAAATAAGGGCCGAGACTTTAACTGAACTCACCGTACCTGTTAGCCCTTCACACAACATCTCTTTCAGGCCTCAGGGAGGCTTTGGACCTCACAAACAAATCTTGAACCATGGTGTGTATGATGTGTTGAAAGAGTTTGTGTTTGTTGTTTTGTTAAATCTGCTGAGGGTCGTGTGGCCTCACCACAGAGAAGAGTGCAGGACATGAAAACTCTGAGCGTGAAGTGAAATCAACAGAGGGAGAGCGCTAAGCGGTGGCCCACCATTCCATCCACAAGAAAAATAAGCAAACACAATTATATAGTTGATCTTCATTAATAAATGTAGTTCACTGTGCATCTACTTCACCCTTCTACTTCCAAACTACATGATCTTGTTTATTTTTTAGAACAAAATAAAAGTACTGTTTGCTCTCAATACATGTATTCAGTATATCTGACCAGGGAGCTCTTCAGTTTCCATTTAATTTCTAGAAAGCGCTAGCATTGTATTTAGTCAACATCTCTTAAAATTGTGTGATACCCATGAGTTTGAAAACAAGTGTCTTTATAGTTCCAATCAAATAAAAGAATACACCAAAGGTGTCCGTTTCTGTAGTTTAGTCCGAGTAACTGAAATTCAGTTTTTGAATATAAATTATTTAGATTCAGTCTTTTTTGTAAGTGTAAATTAATTTTAATTTTTATGATATACAGTGCATCCGGAAAGTATTGACAGCACATCACTTTTTCCACATTTTGTTATGTTACAGCCTTATTCCAAAATGGATTAAATTCATTTTTTTCCTCAGAATTCTATACACAACACCCCATAATGACAACGTGAAAAGTTTACTTGAGATTTTTGCAAATTTATTAAAAATAAAAAAATTGAGAAAGCACATGTACATAAGTATTCACAGCCTTTGCCATGAAGCTCAAAATTGAGCTCAGGTGCATCCTGTTTTCCCTGATCATCCTTGAGATGTTTCTGCAGCTTAATTGGAGTCCACCTGTGGTAAATTCAGTTGATTGGACATGATTTGGAAAGGCACACACCTGTCTATATAAGGTCCCACATTGACAGTTCATGTCAGAGCACAAACCAAGCATGAAGCCAAAGGAATTGTCTGTTGACCTCCAAGACAGGATTGTCTCGAGGCACAAATCTGGGGAAGGTTACAAAAAAATTTCTGCTGCTTTGAAGGTCCCAATGAGCACAGTGGCCTCCATCATCCGTAAGTGAAAGAAGTTTGAAACCACCAGGACTCTTCCTAGAGCTGGCTGGCCATCTAAACTGAGCGATCGGGGGAGAAGGGCCTTAGTCAGGGAGGTGACCAAGAACCCGATGGTCACTCTGTCAGAACTCCAGAGGTCCTCTGTGGAGAGAGGAGAACCTTCCAGAAGGACAACCATCTCTGCAGAAATCCACCAATCAGTCCTGTATGGTAGAGTGGCCAGACGGAAGTCACTCCTTAGTAAAAGGCACATGGCAGCCTGCCTGGAGTTTAAAGGCACCTGAAGGACTCTCAGACCATGAGAAACAAAATTCTCTGGTCTGATGAGACAAAGATTGAACTCTTTGGTGTGAATGCCAGGTGTCACGTTTGGAGGAAACCAGGCACCGCTCATCACCAGGCCAATACCATCCCTACAGTGAAGCATGGTGGTGGCAGCATCATGCTGTGGGGATGTTTTTCAGCGGCAGAAACTGGGAGACTAGTCAGGATAAAGGGAAAGATGACTGTAGCAATGTACAGAGACATCCTGGATGAAAACCTGCTCCAGAGCGCTCTTGACCTCAGACTGGGGCAACAGTTCATCTTTCAGCAGGACAACGACCCTAAGCACACAGCCAAGATATCAAAGGAGTGGCTTCAGGACAACTCTGTGAATGTCATTGAGTGGCCCAGCCAGAGCCCAGACTTGAATCCGATTGAACATATCTGGAGAGATCTTAAAATGGCTGTGCACCGACGCTTCCCAACCAACCTGATGGAGCTTGAGAGGTGCTGCAAAGAGGAATGGGCGAAACTGGCCAAGGATAGGTGTGCCAAGCTTGTGGCATCATATTCAAAAAGACTTGAGGCTGTAATTGCTGCCAAAGGTGCATCGACAAAGTATTGAGCAAAGGCTTATGTACATGTGATTTCTCAGTTTTTATTTTTAATAAATTTGCAAAAACCTCAAGTAAACTTTTTTCATGTTGTCATTATGGGGTGTTGTGTGTAGAATTTGAGGAAAAAATGAATTTAATCCATTTCGGAATAAGGCTGTAACATAACAAAATGTGGAAAAAGTGATGCGCTGTGAATACTTTCTGGATGCAGTGTATGTCTAATACATGTTTCATTATTTTTAAACATCAGATTTAGTGCTGCAACCTCAAAATTGTTGCCTCACTCACCAGTGTGATCACTTGTGAGTGTTGAGTTTGCATCTTCTCTCTTTTTGAACTCTGATTTAACTTCCACACCCCAAAGGCATGCAAATATATACATCTAAAGAATTATTATTATTATTATTATTATTATTATTATTATTAAGTGAGGTCAACTGAAGGCTTTTCACTATCAAAGTTCAACAATTAATGAATGGATGGATATTATTGGTTTCCATGTATTTTGCTCTGATTCAAATTTCTTAGTTTTCCTGTCTTTCTGTTTAAATTAATAGCGTCTTTATGTGTGCTCATTATATGTATAATAATTAGTATGTACAGTTTGCATTTGTATCTACCTGTGAACTTGTCACAGTGCTCTGTGCCTGCACTCAACGCTCAATATAAATAAACCAAACTGAACCCCATATGAGTGTGTGAGTGTGTGTGGGTGAATGTGTCTGGAAATGGCAGACACCCTGCTTAGATTCTGTCCTTGCTTTCAAGTGAATTCCACCACAATAGACCCCCCTGTCCCTCATGACCCTATACTGGAATAAATCGTTCTGAAGAATGAATGAATTCATGAATTAATTAATTAGTACGCCAGTCATGTAATGATCTGACATCCTGTTCATAGGTGCAGCTTACAGTGCACCAGATATTTTAGACTTGGATCAAGCCGCCCCATGATCCTGGATTGGAATACATTGAATAGAAAATGAATGAATGTGTAAGTCAGAAAGTTTGTTTTGTAATGAACTTACCTCCTATATGTGTGTGAGTGTGTGTATTCAAAAACATATTTTTCTGGATTCACTTAACTGAGTTGCATCAACAATTTCTACAGCAGTGATTTGTGTAAATCGTAAATAAAAGTATTTAGTTTTATCTGCATAAAAGACTCGCACATTTAGTCAACACAATGTGGTCAAGTTAGATCAAATACATTTCCTTATGTTCAACAAGTTAAATGAAATGGCACAGCCTCAACATTTTTTACTTTTACTGGATTTAATAACTCATATATATATATATATATATATATAGTGGTGAAATAAGCCACGAGAAACTGCTGAAAAAGAATTGGGGAATGTCCCTGTATATTGTCTGATGGACAAAAATGAAAAAGGTGGTCAAAAATAATCAAAATCTGATCACAGAAGACAAAGTACATTTGTTTTATAGGCGTTTTTATATACAATCAAACAAAAATGGTGGGAAAAAGTGACATGACGGAAATTACGTCATCGGGAATGGCCAGAAGTGACGTCGTCGAGAATGGCCTGAAGTGACGTTACTGTGCAGGAACTGGACGTGACGTTGTGTAGTTATTCAATTATTACCACATAAGGTAATCATGTTATATTTTATTTGATTGCATTCTTCGTGCAATCTTAACATTAATTAAATTGCTGTTTTGGAAACACAGAAAAAAAGACTTTCTGATGTCGGGTGAGTGGCCTATATCAAAAAAAAGTCTCATAAATTAGCATCCACAGCCCCACAGAACACGGCATTTGGAGAGAAAAAAAATCAATTTCCTAAATCTTTACATCTCTTTCCAAGTATACAAAGGTGAGAGGATCCCTCGGAATGTGTCGTCAACAAAAGGGGTGGGGCTTTATGCAAAATATCACAATTTATGCAAATAAGGGACAGTCATACATAAAACTTGACTTAAAATTTAACTCTTTATATGGAAAGTGAGAATGCTATGTTTTGAGGATTAGAAAAATATGAATCCTGAGTAAGATTAACATAAAAAGAGTGAGTAATGACTCCAGGCTCTAAGCTTCTGTTGAAAGAAAATAATCTGATTGTGTTGTTTCAACATAAATTCATTGTGTTAGTGTGACATGTACCAGATTTCAGTTAATTTAATTAGAAAAAAGTTACACAATACAGGAAAACATAATTATTTTAAGTTTAAGTAACTTAAATTCAGTATATATAGTGAACATGCTCATTTTTTGAGTGCATTTTTCATGTATCCTAACAATAATTATATGGATGTATTGGAAACAAAGAAAAGGATGCTTTTCTGATGTAAGGTGCTCAAAAAAGTATCATAAATCAGTTATCATAACTGTACAAAATTCATGGCATTTGGGAGAAAAAAAAACTACTTAAAGTCATTAACTTTCTTTCCAAGAATACAAAGCTGTGGAGACCCTTTGGAATGCATTGGTACTTTATGCAAACTGTAAATGTAAATCTGGAATAGTCATGCACATAAAACGTAATTATTTTATGTGAAATCAACTAAATGTAGCTATTATAGAGGGAAATTGGGAGTGCCATGTTATGAAGATTTGAAAAGTATTCATTTTGAGTGAGATGAACATAAAATAAGTGAGTAATAACTGAGACGCATTATGCTCCTGTTGAAAGAAAATAATCCGATTGCTTTGTTTAAACACACATTAATCTTGTTAGTGTGACATTGAAAAAATGTAAGTCTGCCTAACTAGAAAATGTTAAGTTATGCCAACAAACATACAGTAGCTATTTTAAATTAATGTAACTTAAATTAAATACATAAATTGAATATCCCTGATAGTTCATTTTTTGAGTGTGTGTGCATATGTGAGAATGTGTGTGTTCGTCAGGACTGTCTTAATGCATGGGTATGCTGGGCATGCTGGCCAGTTGCCCGGGCACCCCACGAGCATAGGGGACCCGTGCTAATCAATGTATGTTGTGACTTGCTGAGAGGTTATATGTGTGTGGGGGCCGCAGTGCACTGCTTTGCCCGGGGGCCTATAATGCTGTTAAGAAGGTCCTGGTGTGCGTGTGTGTGTGTGAGTGTGTGTTAGCCGGTTGTCCTTAACCTGCCTGAATCTCACCTTGCTCTTAATGCTGATGGAATTGGCTCCTGATTTCTTTAACCCAAAATTGGAAAGACTGGTCTGGAAAATGGATGGTTGGATGGAGAGGCAGCCTTAGGGGTGTGCGGGGCTTTGGGCTGAGCAACCCCACGTGGGGCCGGTTATGTCAAATGCTGTTACCGGTATGTGTGGACTGTATAAACCTGCATGCGAATTTAATAAAAATAATGTTAACATACACTGGATTTTCTCATTACAGTATTCAGCTAAATTTTTGCTAGATAACACGCAGACTATTAAAAAAGTGTGCCACGATCTCTTCCACTCATGGCGTTGACAGCAGTACGGCTAAACCAGTAATAAAACATTGCTGTGCCTTCCACTATCCAAACACTTCCTGCACTGGATAAACTAGGCCTACTGTGGCAAACTGAATTAAAGACTCAACTAAGAAACGATGGTGGGCTCTCCAGACACTAAGGAGTTATAAGTGACAAGCCGTCAGTTGTTCCCGAGTCAAAACAGAAGCTGACCCAGCAACTAATGGGCTCTGCCTATTTTAGGAAGGGATTATACTGGTGAGCCTTTATGGGCGATGAAGGTGTACTATTGTATGTTTTCAAAGATGTACAGAATTTGACCTTGAAGAGGGATTTTAAAAGGGTTCCTCTTAGAAGCATCTCAAACATATATATATATATATATATATATATATTGTGGACTGGGACCCGGACACAGGCAGACGGACATCTTATGTTCACCCAACACACTTTTATTTACAATATTTACAGGCTTTTTTGTGCACTCACACACCCCAGTGCCTCCAGCACCGATTCCCCCAATGTCCAGGCCACACTCTTCTAGTGCCTTTCTCTTGGCCGGCTCCCGTCCTCTCTCCAGCTCTGTCCTCTTCCACCCGACATCCACTATCGACTGAAGGGAGGCGGCCCCTTATATGGGAACCCGGATGGGCTCCAGCTGCTTCCTGGCACTCCCTCTTGGACACACCCCTGTGTGGCGGAAGTGCCGGCTGTGCACCCGGAAGCCATCCGGGTGTTTCCTGTCTTCTTCCCCCAAGCACTTCCTGGTGTGGCGGAAGTGCTGGGCTCCAGGGTTCCTCAGGCACCTGGGTGCCGCCTGGCGGTGGCCACGGGCCCCTACAGGGTTGTGCTTCCAAGCCCTGTACCCGAGGCCCCCAACATAACCAGGACGGATGCCTCCTCGCGGTCCGGAGGAGGCACAAGCCGTCCTCTGGTCCTCCTGGAGAATATAACTTGACAAATCCGCTCGAACGGGACACGCACACCACAGAAGCGGGGCCCCCTTAGGCATGGGGCCTGGGGCAGTCGACCCACTTGCCACTCCCAAACACCACTCTTGGATAAATGGATGGATACAAAGATAACCATTTCTGGATGTTAATTCCAGAAATGAAACAGCTGTAATATATGAATAATGGAAATAAAAATGGGTTTGTTTTACAGTATAGATCAGGGGTCCCCAGTGGCTGCAGGTTTTCATTCTAACCCTTTTCTTAATTAGTGACCTGTTTTTTCCTAATTCATTTCTTTTGAATTAATTTTATTTGATTTGCTCTTGAAGACTCAGACCTCTTAGCAGCCAAACAATAATGAGATACAAAATGAGCCAAAACATTACCAGCAAACGGTGTCTATCATACAATATCTGAGAATAAAAAAAGAAATCAATCTGCTCAGATCTCCAACACATTTTAACAGTGCTCTTGGAAAAGAGAAAATTTTCAAAATGTGTGCTACTACACAATGAGAGCAGCAACAAGCCATGGAATTAAAGAACACATTTAATTAAAAAGACTCTGAGCCGATTTAAGCAACTGCTTGTAGTGAAATTGGTTGGAGTTTGAGGACCTGACTTAGTTGGTCTTCTGTTGGCTCACTCACTTCACATTTCATTTCTGTTTAAGGAAAGAAATGAAGCAATTTAGAGGAACGATAAGGAAATTCAGGGGAACAAACCTTAAAAAAAACAAGTAAATTAAAATTAATTCAAAAGACGTTAATTAGGAAAAAACAGATAACTAATTAAGAAAAGGGTTAGAATGAAAACCTGCAGCCACTGGGGCACTCCAGGACTGGAGTTGGGGACCCCTGGTATAGATGCTTTAATGTGTGCCATTTCTTTCTTTCTTTCTTTCTTTCTTTCTTTCTTTCTTTCTTTCTTTCTTTCTTTCTTTCTTTCTTTCTTTCAGTAATATTTTAATTATGTAAATTCAGATACGTGCAGTTTCTTCTATGAATGGTAGCTATTCAATCACTTTAAAATTCCATTATCACCAGAAACCAAACACCAGATTCGTTTTTTTTTTTTTTTCTTTTCTCACATCCTTGTGAACATTTCATAAAAACGACTATTTTATTATTTTACTTCATGTAGTCACAACAGGAAAATGTCATTTTTGCATTTTGCAGACAGGGAGCGTTCTGTTTATTTGCTCGGTCCTTTCCTCCATTGCGGGATCAGTGCTCTCACCTTCATCCTTTGCTTGAAGGACAGCGGCTCCTGGGACGCCATTTACCGCGAGCTGGTACTCGACAGGCCACGGATTGTTTGAGTTTTACGGGGTGCCGGAGCAACAGAGGGTCGGACCCCTCACCCGGGCAGACAGCGATGGGAATTTTTTTTTAGCAAAGAGCACGGCCTGCCAAAATAAAAGAAACGATGCATATTTTGGAAAAGTGAAGGAATTTTTGTCTATTTAGATATGTGATATGAAAGGAAATGAGCTGTTTACATTAGAGCCGGTCTCAGGATCAAGCACACGAGGCAGGCCAGCGAAACAACAGATGAAAGACAGACCTGAGAGGACGGACGTGCCAATCACTGACGCCACGAGCGCAATAAAGAGCGCACTGTTTTTAAAAACGGCGTGGGCTCGCGCGGTGATTCACACATGCAAGTGGAGCGAGACGCTTTCATGTCCATTCATCCGATCATTTTCCTATCTACCCCTCCCCCCCTCCCCCTTTTTTTTAAATTTGAGGTTTGTGGCGAGACTGAATTAAAAAAAAGATTAGGCTGAGGCTGGAAGCCATCCCGGCTGGGACGCCAGGACTGAGAGCATTCAACCATTCATTTTCCGTAGCCATTTATTCCAAAGCACGTCGCGGGAACTGGGGGCCTTTTTTGTAGGTGGCCTTAGGTGAAGACGTCTGTGATGTAACATTAATAATAACTGGTCGATCGTCTTGGCAGCGTAAGCCGCTTTTTATTTGTTCTGGCGGCTTTCGGGATCACTTCGCGAGCTCGACTATCGCTATGCAAAAAATGAGTGATCGGCGGTTTGCTCGATTCGCCTAAGCTCTGCTGCACTCCCCAGTAACGAAACTGGAACTGCGCAATGAAGAGCAGCCGCACCACCGCTCTAAGGAATCGGCGGTCACGGAATGGACGGAACCGCCGTGTAGGGGGGCGCGCATTGAGTAAACATATTTACTGAATAAAAAAATGTTGTGATCATCTTGGAAGTACAGAACGCTCATAGCTTATGAGGCGTAGTGTGAAACTTTTATGGTAATTTCAGAAGCTTTATGAATCGTCTTTAAATAAATGTATTATGTAATTTCTCGTTAATACCGCAGTGAAAGGCTGAAACAAATCTCCGGGGACGTCTTTTTACTCCAGAGACGATCCATCCATCCTTGTTCAGAGCCCTTTTATTTTAAAAAAGGGTTTAAGGACAGATGAAGTCTTTATTTAGCCTCAGGTGTTGGGCTCAGTTTAATAATAATAATAATAATAATAATAATAATAATAGGTGGTCTGTCACCCTGTCCTTTGTGCCCAGTGTGCTATAGGAATAGGCCCACCAACCTGAATTGGAGTAAGCAGGTTTGAGAATAATAATAATAATAATAATAATAATAATAATAATAATAATAATAATAATAATAATAACAGCCCCATAGCGCCGCTCAGGGTAAAATGGGCATGGAAAATAGATAGATGAATGGATTTGAAGTACTTTTTTAATGTTTCTCGCTTTTAAGCTTGTAATTGTTTTATTTCTTAATAATAATAATAAATGCTCCAGAAGACCTCCGTGGCCCTGTAGTTAGGATATAGCGTTTTAGATGGATGGATGATTGGGTAAATGATAAGGCACTCTACTCTGTTCATGGTTGTTTGCTGCTTTGCCCCCAGTGCAGTGATTTAGAGTAATCAGGTTTGAGAATGCTAACAATTATAATAATTATTTACTATATAATAAAATGCTACTGTCTTCTCATGTGTATGTGTGTTTGTGTGTATCCAGTCTCTCTGACCAATCTGACTGGTCGTTGTGCCTTTCATGTGGTTGGTCAATTTGACTTTGGTGATGCGATCCACAGAAGAAGAACCAGGGAAGAGAGTGTAAGGCACATGAGGAGGACTAAAGATGTCGGAGGAACTCTGAGAGTCGCCTTTAAAACCATAAAGTATTTGCGATAATATGGATGATGTTTTCACAGCAGGTAATGTGGGCCCATCTACCACTGGTGGCAGTCGAAAAGCAGACAGGAGGTGAACAACATGCCCTGAAATGACAGAGTCTGAGAAGAAGGCTTTATGGGAATGTGATGAAGAGAGTTGTAGACACACAATGAATACAGAGGAAGGGCGCAGGAGGAATGCGGAGAGTACAACTAAGGCAAGAGATGTCAAATATCAAATATTTTTACATTTATTCTGTTACCTGAGTTAAACAGGTTAACATGGCTAGTAAAACTAGTCTAACTCATCAAAGTTATTATGGGTTTGGTCTATTGTGAATATAACTCTTAAAGCAGTGGTATTTGATATAGTGCCTTTAATATCATGGAGACTGTAC
The DNA here is from genome assembly GCF_016835505.1 of Polypterus senegalus. NCBI lineage: Eukaryota > Metazoa > Chordata > Cladistia > Polypteriformes > Polypteridae > Polypterus > Polypterus senegalus. The sequence continues at coordinate 43,000,263 of NC_053156.1, read as the reverse complement.
CTGGTGATGTGTATGGATGTAACATGAAGATAAATTCCACCACACCCATCCCAGTGAAGGCCCACCATTCAGACCAGCGCAGTCTTCTTCTTTACTTTCATATCTTATTGTTCTCAGAAGAAGAGCAAACAATGACGAGTGACCAGGCTGAGAGCTGAACCCAGTCCTCCAGTATTAGTTCCAGACCCAATTAAAGGGGTTCATGTGGGGGCACAGTGTGGGAGGGCGAGTGGTCTTGACCTTCTGGGGATTGCTGCCAGTCAGTAAACTGGAGACATTAAAATGACAGCAGATCTGTTACCTTTCTTACACCAGATTGTCCCTCTGATGAAGACTGTATGAATATGAAGAAGTAAAGGGAGAGCGGGCTTCACTGAGGTGTGCCCACCCTGATAAGATACCCTCGGTGATGTCCGTAAACCTTTGAAAATGCTGGACGAGACTGAAGGCAGGCAGGGACGCACATTTTGACGCAGAGAGGATTTTTTCAGTAATTTTTTGTCCTAAAAGGGAAAGGCAGGCTCGGGGTGGGTGGGTGGGGTGGAAGGCGTTGAATTCCTTATCTTGTTCATCATCTTGTTTCTGCCCTTCGAGGAAGTGTTCATCTGAAATGAGTTTCTTTCATCTGCTTTTTCCTCCTCCTCTTCAAAAAAAAGAGAAAAGCTATTAAGGTAATTAGAGCCTGCTCACCGAGCGAAGCTAAATCCCTCCCAGGAATCGCTTTGACATGAGTCGGCCTCTCCACGCCCGGGGGCTCAAATGGAGGGGGAGGGCGGCGGTCCACTTTAATTAGTAGCCAGTGCCAGGCCTTGGGGCTCAGGGTTCGGCAGGTGGATTGAGGAGGACGAGGAAGATGAGCAGGCTTCACTTTCGCTTGTCTTCACGCTCAAAAGTCTCAGACAAAGAACAGCAAACATGGCCGAGTCAGGCCATTGTGACCAAACAAATAAGCACAGAGAGGGAGAAGAGGGGCAGAGGTTAAGAACACGGAGATGGAAGGTCAGTGTTGGGCAACATGGAGGTCAAAAGCCACCAGCATTGAGAGGCTGTTGATAGAACATTAAATTATAAAGAGGAGGGATAAATAAACTGGGCACTTCTGTCAAGGAGTCCGCATTGGAAAAGAGGAAAGTGTGAGTGCCAGATCTTGGTTGAGCCTCCATCTTGTGCTGGGCTCAGCCTTACAATGTCTTGGGTGGAAGAGACTACAAGGAGGGGACAACTCAACAAAGTGGCTGCTAGCTTCATTAAGGTTAGGGGTGGGGGTACAACTATGAAGGGTCTGTCACTGAAGGACAAATACTTGGTGCCATGCCAAGAAAACAGCAGGAGAGCAGGAGTCAGTGATGGTCTGGCGGTTCTTATAAAACTTCACTTTTTACTCCCAATGTCCTCAATGCTCACTGCCATACAGTTAAGTCAGCAAGTCTTGAGGTTTTATTTTATATGGGGCCTTTGTCTTATGAACACTATAACAAGCTATGGTACAAAAATATACACGTCAAAGACTTCACCCACGCAATAAAATTCTTTACTAATCTATTTATCTGGGCAGTAATTACTCATTTCCTCATGAAAACACCATAGAAAACTTGAACAAATCCAAATAAACATGGATACAATAAATAGTAACAAGAATGGCTTGTGTTGTGTGTGGCCCCTCTTAGAAGGCAACGCTGAAACCATTTGCTCTGCTCCGCTGATAACTTCATTATTTCCAGTAGTTCTGTGGTTAGTTTTTCCAAGCTTCTTACCAAATTTGCCATTACACATCTGTTCACATCGGCCGCTGTTTGTTCTTTTTACTGCCCAAGAGAACTAACAGCAATGAAGAGGTCAGTCGTATTATGAGGTGGCCGACCATCTGCAGACTCCCACTCCAGGTATGTCTTAAATGTGTTTGCAGTGCATTAGTATGTGGAAAGGAGAGGGTTTAACAAGAGGACCTTAGAGCAAAGGAGAGCTAGGAGGAATGTACAGCAAGATAGATAGATAGATAGATAGATAGATAGATAGATAGATAGATAGATAGATAGATAGATAGATAGATAGATAGATAGATAGATAAGGCACTATATAATAGATAGATAGATAGATAGATAGATAGATAGATAGATAGATAGATAGATAGATAGATAGATAGATAGATAGATAGATAGATAGATATGAAAGGCACTATATAAAGATAGATAGATAGATAGATAGATAGATAGATAGATAGATAGATATGGCACTATATAATAGATAGATAAGGCACTATATAATAGATAGATAGATAAGGAACTATATAATAGATAGATAGATAAGGCACTATATGATAGATAATTTATTTTTAATTTTTTAAAATGACCTTTATTTTGAACATTAACAATATATACAGTCATAAGACAAACAATCCCAATATTCAAGATAAAACAAAAAGTTATATCAGACAACCACCACTACTTCCCCCTTTACACTCCTCCTACTCCGCACATAAATAATATAATCAAAAAGTTTAACAATTCATTATAATACAAAGCCCACCACCACTCCCCCTTTACACTCCTCCTACTCCGCACATTAAAACATATTGTTGATGCCTACCAATACTTTTCATTCCCAGTTATTATTTATTTATTTATTTTTTTTTTTTTTTTTTTTTTACTCCTCCACTACTCCCCGGTCCCCACACATTAAGTTAAGTTCACAAGTCTGTATTTAGTATTCAGTACTCTGTCTAATCCTTCTAACGTTTAACATGACAATCGCTCACCCGTTATTCTTCTTTGTTATTCCAAATTAATTTTTAGTTGCCCCTCCTCAATAGAGCACAGCACCCCCTTCACTCCCCACACTTTTTCAAATTCTTCAATATTACACATTGTTTTATAATAAGTAAATTCCAGCCTAATTCTTGAAATTACATAAAATTTGAAAATAAACAGTACATCATCTGGTAACAAACTACTCTGTTTATTATTACGGCTTTTAAAATGGATAATTTTGCCTGCCCAAATAAATAATTTAAAAGTTGAAGTTTTGATTTTGATTTTTGTTGTATTTCATGCCCCAAATAAATTTCTGATCATCAAAAGAAACATTAAATTTTTCACATATTTTTTGAAAGTACATAAACAGAGTTTGCAGTCTCGCAATACAAGAATAAATGATAAACTGTCTCTCTCTCCCCACAGAAGGCACATTTATCGCTCACATCACTTTGAATTTTACTTAAAAACACATTAGTAGCGATGACCCCGTGTACGATTCTCCATTGGAAATCGCCTGCTCTCTTATTATTAGGTGGTTTATAAAATTCTCTCCATGCTGGCCTGACCTCCGCCTTTACATTTAATTTTTCAGTCCAGGGCGTCATGATGGTGTTTTTTAGATTTGGAAAATGAAAAACTTTAATGCAGTACACATACATATCTTTTTTAGTTAAAGATCGAAAAAAACATTTTTTTTGTCTATCAAACCTTAAAATCGAGTCCTCCCTCACACCATTCATGTCTAATTTAGGTTCCACCTCCAGATCAGAAAAACAGTCCTCCTCCTCCTCCATCTTTGGATGTACTGAAGTCGAGTTCCCCTGATTTTCTCTAAGCCTAATGAGGTCTTTTGCCATAAAGGACAGTAAATAATTGACCGTTCTTATTGATCGTATACCCATCCTTGAAGCCAACACAGTTGAATCTTTAAAACTCTTGTTGTCTTCCTCCAATAATTGAGAACAAACCACAATTCCACTTTTAATCAAAGTCTTTACAAAACTAATTTTAAAAAGTAGTGGACATGTGAATAAAGAATTAAAATGAGGGGTTCATTGAAAAGCGAAGGTGATTTGGATGACACTCTCTGAAGAAAGGAACTCCAAGTACGTAAAACTCCCTTATAAAATTTGGGTAACGGAGTGAGATCAAACCTGCTCAAGTCCATTAGCAATAACTGCACATCAAAACTCAAATTTTCAATCTTATGGAAAAATGAAAGAGCCAGTTTTTTCCAAATTAAGGGTTCCAAAGAAAAAAACAGGCGCTGTAAAACCATCAACCTGAAACTAGCGGCCTTGCAGCAGACATCAATCAGCCCTTGTCCTCCTTCCTCCACCGGTAAACTGATGAGTCCTTTCTTGAGCCAGTGCATGCCATTCCAAAAAGTCAACTAATAATTTTGTATGGATTGTAAGAGTCCTGCTGGCGGGTCAACACTCCTCAGTCTGTGCCACAGCATGGAGGCCACGAGATTGTTAATAATGAGAACTCTTCCTCTAAAAGAGAGTTTAGGTGCAATCCACTGCCATTTTTTTAACCTCAAGTCAATCTGTTGTAAAAAGCCCTCCCAGTTGTCCTTTTCAGTATCCTCACCACCCAGCACAACCCCGAGATAACAGAAAGCTTTCTTATTCCAGCCCAGCCCTGATGGCAAGACTGGCGGAGGATGATGTGCCCAGTCCCCTGACAAATATGCATTCCCCTTCTCCCAGTTAACTTTAGCAGAAGATGCTCCTTCAAAAAGTGTTAAACATTTACATACAGCGGAGACGTCTGCATCAGAATCCACAAACACCACGCATCATCTGCATAGGCCAGAAATTTAAAGCGTTAAATTTTTAGACAGCGGAATTGTGAATCCCTGCAGGTGTTTATCAAGCTGCCTAAGAAAAGGTTCAATGGAGATGGCATATAACATCCCTGACAAAGGACACCCCTGACGAATCCCCCTGGTCACAGCGAATGGCCGGCTTAACACCCCATTGATTTTTAGTACTCCAAACACGTTGGAATACAACAGTTTGATGTACCTTATAAAATGTAAACCAAAACCAAACGCTCTTAAAGTTGTAAATAAATATTTGTGATCGACCCGATCAAAAGCCTTTTCTTGATCTAACGACAGAACGCCAACATCGATATTGAGAGCTTTCGATGCAGAAATGATGTCCCTCAGCACAAATATGTTGTCGTGGATTTGTCTGTCCGGTACGCAGTAGGACTGGTAGGGGTTGATGATGCTGCCCATCACTTTTCTCAGCCTCGTCGCTAATCCCTTCGAGATGATTTTATAATCTGAGCAGAGTAAGCTCACGGGCCGCCAGTTCTTCAGAAGGCAGAGGTTGCCTTTCTTAGGTAGCAACGTGACGACAGCTCGGCGACAGCTGACCGGAAGCTCCCCTGCTTGCAAACTGTCCTGTACCACCTCGAAGAAGTCCAAACCTAATAACGCCAAAAATGTTTATAGAATTCAACCGGTAAGCCGTCAATTCCCCGCGTCTTCCCAGTATTTAGACTCTCGAGTGCAATTGTGAGTTCTTGAAAAGTGAGGTCATTGTCCATAAACTCGGCTAAATCATCAGAAATGTGAGGCAGTCCTTGTAGCAAAGTGGCTGAAGAAGAGAAACTGAGCGGCTCCTTTGAAAACAAAGTCTCGTAAAAAGACACAGCAAAGTCCCGGATGTCCTCAGGCTCTCTCAGCTCTTCTCCAGTGTCTTTTTGGAGGACATGAATAACTTTTCCTTGGGCTTCCTTCTTTTCCAAAGCAAAGAAAAATTTTGTAGGTGCATCGAGGTGGTTAAGTTTTTGAAATCGAGAACGTATTAAAGCTCCGTGAGCTCGAAGTTCCAATAAATCCCGTAGTGTTGTTTTCTTTGTGCTCAGGTTGTTCAGCAGATCTTCAGAGTAGCCATTTAGCAGAGTCTGATGGATCTCGGTGATCTCCTCCTCGAGTTTCTTCATTTTTAAAATACAGGCCTTGGTGACGTGTTCAGTGTACTGTTGACAGAACTGACGAATCTGCACCTTGGACACGTCCCACCACTGTCTCAGGGATCGAACTGCAGTTTGGTGGAACTCCACTGCTTCCAGAAGAAATTAAAACATTCCACAAAGTGATTGTCCTGAAGGAGAGTTGTGTTGAAGTGCCAGTAAGATTTATATTTTTGTGGAGATGGGAGGAGAAAAGTAACAGAAACCAGAGAGTGATCGGAAAAAGCGACAGGAGTGATGAGAGTGTTAGTTAATAAATTGAGGTGCCGTTTTGAACTGTAAAAGCGATCTAAGCGAGCAAACGAGAGGTGCCCTCTGCTCCCTTTGAGCCACGTGAACTGTCTGTCAGCTGGAAAGTGAGAGCCCACACATCGACCAAGTCATAGGTCTCGACGATTTCCTTGAGTTTCTTAACTGACCCCAAGTGCGGCTCGGCCCCATTTCTATCCATAAACCAGTCCTCTGTACAATTAAAATCCCCCCCCAGCACGACGATCTCATTATTTGTAAATTCATCCAAAACCCCCCTTAATAATTCAAAAATCCACCCTGGCAGTGCCGTTATTGGGGCATAAACATTAATAAAACCAACGAGTGGGGGCCCTCCTCTGCCTTCACAACTAAAAGTCTGCCAGCCATAACCTCAGTCACCTTTGTGATTTTTAACAAGGAGGTTTTACTAATCAGCACCGCCACCCCTGCGCTCACACTGGTGCCATGACTGAAAAAGCCTCCCTCCCCAGTCCTGCAACCAGGCAGCCTGACTCTGTGGATCTGAGTGGGTCTCTTGTAGAAAACTCACATCTAAGTGCTTTTGTTTTAAAAAATCACAGACCAAGGTCCTCTTTAAATTATCTCGACAGCCATTGACATTTAGGGTACCCACGTGTAACTCAGCCATAGGTACAACACAAAAGAAACACAAAACACACCAGAAGACCAAGAGATTCACTTTCATGACTGCAGTATCCATCAGGACTTATTTTGAAGGATCTTGCGCACTCTGCTCATTACGTTTTTTAACCTGGTGGTCTCCTTTTGGTCCAACCCTAAATTAGCTGCATTGCGCTTTATATTTTTTGCTGAGCTCAAAAGAGTTCAAGGTCTGGAAAATAATCCTGCACTTGAACACCCCTCTTTCCCTCTAAATATTCCAAGAACTTTCTGATGCTCTTAGTGCTGTAACCCCCTTTAGGCTCCATTCCAAACACTGAGAAGGTGTTATCAGAAATGTCGGAGGTATTCTCTCTTCACCCTCCACACCTTCACCACTATCTGCAATATCCTTCTTTTTAACTGATACCATTTGTTTTTTGGACCGATTGTCTGACATTAAAATCTTTTTTGCGCCTGTGGTGGACTCCACTGCTTCCTTTCTTTTCCTAGTGGTGATTTGTGAGGTCTCCTTACACTCACTCGACTCCACACTCACATCCATCTTGTCTGCCTCACTCACTGCTGCTCTCCTTACACCTTTGACTTCCTTCCTACTGCTGCTGCTGCTTGCATTTTGTTCAGTGCCCAGGTCCAACTCAAGATTGCCCTCAGTAGTAACTACATTAGGCATGACTACATTTGTCTCACTATTAGTGGGCAGTGTTGCACCACTTGGAGATGGATCATCTCTTGCTGTATCATTACAGCCCCGTTCATCCTGAAGCAGGGTAACATTCTCATTACTGCAGACTTCTGCAGCCTGACCAGCGAAGGCCTCCTCAGTCTCAGCTGTGCGCCCTTCTATAAGGACGGAGGCTCCTTCACCTGGGACACTGGGCTCATCTACAGGTGTATCACCAGCCTCAGCCAGCACACCTTTGTTATTTTTGTCTTGCTCTTTTTTAGTGTCTATTGCAGCATCACCTTTGTCAGCAGGCTCCAGTTGCTCCTCGGTTTCCTTCTCATCTAATTCACTCACACTATCAGTCAGCTCACCTTCTTCAAACTCCTCCTCCTCCTCCTCCTCTTCAGACTCTGGCTCACTCTCTCTACTTTCTTCATCACTTAAATAAACATTCTCTCTTTTGCAGTCAATCGCTTTATGGCCTGCTCTACCACAACTGAAACATTTCATTGATTCTGAACTCACAAACACCACGTAATCCACACCCTCCACTCGGAACTTTAAGGCCACGTTAAGTTCATCATTTGCGTTTTTTAAAATCATATAAAGCTGTCGCCGAAAAGACACGACATGCTTTAAATCAGGGGATCTGCAGCCCAGTGGAATCATAGTAATGGCAGACATCACTTCACCATATCTGCGCAGTTCGCGCTGCAAGATTTCATTACTCAAGAAAGGAGGTACATTGGAAATGATAACCTTACGAGCAGGAGTCGACAGCGGCAACACGGAGATCAGCGCGCCATTAAGCACAACACCCTGCTCGACCAGTCGGGCACCAGCGCTTCATCGTCCACAAAATTACTACAGCTTTATTCATACGTGAGGCTGACCGCACATTCTTACACCCCACCACCCTACTGACCTCCATAACGCAGGCCTCCACCGAGACCGCCGGATCAACAAGCAACCTTACGGCGTGCCTTCTGGAAAGACCTGAAAAACTATCTGGAGATAAGCCATCTCGTATCACTTTAGACGCCGCCATAGCGGCAAAGCCGCTATCGTGTCCTCTTTAAAAACTGAAAAAGTATTCCTAAAACTAAAACAAACAAACAAAAAATAAAGAGAGAGATACTCACAACACGCACCGCCGTCGACGACCGAAAACACAGACACGCCCACCCCAGACCACACCAATCAAGAGGCAAACGGGCAGATAGATAGATAGATAGATAGATAGATAGATAGATAGATAGATAGATAGATAGATAGATATGGCACTATATAATAGATAGATAGATAGATATGGCACTATATAATAGATAGATAAGGCACTATATGATAGATAGATAGATAAGGCACTATATGATAGATAGATAGATAGATAGATAGATAGATAGATAGATAGATAGATGTCACATCTGACATTAGAATGCAGTCTTCCAAGAAAGAAAAGCCTGCTCTTCCCTTTCTTAAATAATTCCTTTATGTTATGAGACCAGTCCAGTTTGCTGTTAATGTGGACCCCCAAATACGTTTAGCAATGTATCACTTCTACATCCATTCCTTGAATGCTGACCGAGTATAGAGACTCTTTTGCACAGCAAATCTCAATAACCAGTTTCTTGGTTTTGCTGATGTTAAGATGCAGTTTTTTCTCCACCTGATTCCTATACTCTGTCTCATACACCCTATAAGTGTAGAGTCATCTGAGAATTTCTGCAAGTGACATGGACTGGTGTGATATTGATGGTCAGACATGTACAGATTGAAGAGAAAAAGTGAAATGATAGTTCCTCGTGGTGGTCCAGTGCTGGTGTCTCACAAACTGCAGACTGCCGGCCAAAGAGTCCATTATCCAGGACACCATAGGCTCTTCTAACTGCATATTAACCCCTAATAAGATGGCTGCTGGATGGTATTGAAGGTTCTGGAGAAATCAAAAAACATAATCCTCACAGAGCTGCCAGCTTTGTTCAGGTGAGAATAAATGTTGTGGAGAAGATAGATAATTGGATCCTCCACTCCAATTTTTATCCGATAGGCAAACTGCAGTGGGTCCAGGTGGTCTACCAGAAGAGGATTACTATAGTTCCAGACCAGCTTATCAAAGTCTTCATGACATGAGATGTAAGGGCCACTAGTCTGTAATCATTAGATGAAGCTTTGAAACATACAATGTAGGGTGCCCTCTATGGCAGCAGCACTTTCTGGAGCCTTAGGGACAAACTGATCAGGTGACAAAGTTAGTCAGCACAGGCCTTAAGAATTCGAGGACCGACTCCATTTGGTCCAGCAGCTTTTTCTTTGGTTTTCAGTAATAGACAGGCAGACTGATGGTCAGTGGTGGACTCATCAGTGACCATTCCAGCTGAAGTGGTAGGAGTCATTTATGTAGTATGGATGGTGTGGAGGGCCTGATCATTAGAAAAAGGCGGCAGTGAATTTTGATTATTGTTTTAGGCTTAAAAAACTCGACTTTTTAGTATAGCCTTTAGATTACAAAGTCACATTTTTTTACTACATCTTATTTACATGTTCCTCATTGTCTCATTGAGTCAGCCAAAGCCATTACCATTTCTGTGATTTTGTGATTTGAATTTATTTACCTAAAGGCTAGACCTATTTTTGCTTTTTTGTGAACCATTTTCTGAATCTTTAATAAACAATGAACTTTAATTATTAACCTTTAAACCACCGGAACTGGCTATATTCGATTCCCAGTGCAATTTGCCAGCATGCCGGAGCTGATCAGTCCGTGCCATACATTCGTTGAGCAGCCAGCTCATGACCATTGCTGCCCACTGTTCCTAGGATTCAGCATCTGCACTAGAATAGCCTGCCAGCGTCAGCGCTTACCTCTGTGTGCTTGTGTGCAGCCAGTTCAAGCGCAGTTGGCCCGGAGATTTACTGAATTTCATCAATGGCGTCAGTCGCTCCTTGTACATATAATAATTGATTGTTGCAGTAATTTTTTTAAATAGTTTTTACAATTCATTGGCAGTGTGTAAAATGATCAGTGTTGCAGTAATTGTCATGCTTTTTGCATGAAAAAATGTGTTCCATTAAAATTTCACTTTTTCATGGTAAATTGTGACGTTTCCTTAAAAAGTGCAGCAAAAAAGTATTTTGCATCCAGGTGTTCATTAATCCCCCCAGGTATGTGGCTGTTTAAGGGTTAAGAAGTATTGCTTTTCCTTTGGGATCAGAGGTTTTGCCTCTCATCCTTATTGTGGACATTTTGAACTTTTGTTATGTAAAACCGTAAGTTCCAGTTTTGGGCCTGTCTTTTCAGTTTAGAGGTAGGCTGCCTGGGGTGAGGCTTGGTCATAGCGTTCAGGCCTGTGAAGAAGACAGGTTTGGGATTTTGTGGTGTTTAGGAGCCCTGTACTGATTTTTGAGCTTAGGTTTTGATTAGAATCACCACAAAAGGCACCAACAAAGATGAATTATTTGTGGAGGAAGAGACCATGATGTAAAAACCTTTCAGGTTCTGCTTACTTATTGCTGTATGGTAGTTGTGATATGTTTCTGGCCAACACCGGTGTCACCTTCAACATGACAATCAAGTGACTGCTGCCATGAAGTTCATTTTGACTGACTTTGAGTCCTTTAGACAAAAAGACATGGGCAATAGGCTGGCGGAGTCACTGTTCTTCATCAACTAACAGAATGGAAAAAGGGAAAAAATGCAGAAATTGTGGCAGAAAGTCCAATACAATACAATACAATTAATTTTTGTATAGCCCAGAATCACACAAGGAGTGCTGCAATGGGTATAGCCTTCTACCTGGAAAGCCTCCATACTGTACTGGTGCTGTCAAACAACACGTTATTGCCTCTGAGATGGCAGCAAGCTTTGAGTAATGAAAATGTGCTAGAAAGTTGTCACAGCGTTGTGTATTTGTCACCTCCTGTAATTTCTAATATCTTCAGGTGATGAAATCAGCAACTCTAGTCATCACGTTTGACATCCCCTCAGTCTTGACGTGTAGTGTGCCGCCGGCTTAATCCTCTCTAGGGGTGTCGTTGCAGAGATCAGGGTCTTAGCCCCCTGTGTGATTTTTAACATGCAGTCTTTCTCAGATTTAACAAAAAAAAGACAAGTTTGTCTATCCAAAACATGTGATATCGAAGAACAAGGGAATGGAGGATTCTCCCTTGGCCTTTTGTACAATGATCAGGGGCGGAATAAAACAGAACAGAGAAAAAGATCAGGGGCTGAATGATATTATTGTTGTACATTAAAGAAAAAACGATCCGGGGACTGGGCGCAATACATCAGGGGCTACAGCCACCGCCACTGAGCCTCTCAGAGTAAGACAGGCCCTTTAGCTTCAGGATAAGTTTGCTTGTTTTCCTCTGTGCAACTTAGTGCATGTTGTTTACTTGTTTGGCTGATTTCTTTATCCAAGGCGACTTACAACATTTATGATACAGTTTATTATATTTTGTTTGGTATTTGCATTGGAGTACAGGCAGGTGAAGTCACTTGCTCAGGGTCACACAGTGTCAGTAGTGAGATTCAAACTCACAACATCCAAAGCCTTAACCACTATTGCACTCATTCATTATTCAAGACTGTTAATTGATCTTTTTTATAACATGGTGACAAATGCCTATTTGATGCCAGAGGTCAGCCTGGCCAGACTTGTTGAAGCAGATAGGAAGACAACATTATCTCAAATAACCACTCATTACAACCGAGGTATGGATAGGAGTATCTCTGAACCACAACACGTCAAACCTTGAAGCAGCAGGAGACCACACCCGGTGCCAAAACTGTCAGCTGAGAACAGGCAAATGAGGCTACAGTAAGGAAAAGAGAGAAAACCATCTAAACTGCTCAAAAAAATTAAAGGAACACTTTGAAAACACATCAGATCTCAATGGGAAAAAGAAATCCTCCTGGATATCTATACTGATATAGACTGAGTAATGTGTTAGGAACGAAAGGATGCCACATCGTTTGATGGAAATGAAAATGATCAACCTACAGAGCCCTAAATTCAAAGAGCGCCCAAAAATCAGAGTGAAAAATTATGTGGCAGGCTAGTCCATTTTGCCAAAATTTAATTGCAGTAACTCAAAATTGTACGCAGCACTTTGTATGGCCCCTGTGTTCTTGTATACATGCCTGACATCATCGGTGCATGCTTCTAATGAGATGACAGATGGTGTTGTGGGGGATCTCCTCCCAGATCTGGACCAGGGCATCACTGAGCTCCTGGACAGTCTGAGGTGCAACCTGGTGGCATTGGATGGACCAAAACATAATGTCCCAGAGGTGTTCTATTGAATTTAGGTCAGGAAAGTGTGGTGGCCAGTCAATGGTATCAATTCCTTCATCCTCCAGGAACTGCCTGCATACTCTCGCCACATGAGGCCAGGAATTGTTGTGCACCAGGAGCCACTGTACCAGCATAGGGTCTGACAATGGGTCCAAGGATTTCATCCTGATACCTAATGGCAGCCAAGGTGCCTTTGTCAAGCCTGTAGCGGTCTGTGTGACCCTCCATGGATATGCCTCCCCAGACAATCATTAACCCACCACCAAACTGCTCATGCTGAATGATGTTACAGGCAGCATAATGTTCTCCATGGCTTCTCCAGACCCTTTCACTTCTGTCACGTGCTCAGGGTGAACCTTCTCTCATCTGTAAAAAGCACAGGGTACCAGTGGTGCATCTGCCAATTCTGGTATTCTATGGCGAATGCCAATCGAGCTGCATGCTGCTGGGCAGTGAGCTCAGGGCCCATTAGAGGACATGGGGCCCTTGGGTCACCCTCATGAAGTCTTTCTGGTTGTTTGGTCAGAGACATTCACACCAGTGGCCTGCTGGAGGTCATTTTGCAGGGCTCTGGCAGTGCTCATCCTGTTCCTCCTTGCCCAAAGGAGCAGATACTGGTCCTGCTGATGTGTTATGGACCTTCTATGGCCCTCTCCAGCTCTCCTAGAGTAACTGCTTGTCTCCTAGAATCTCCTCCATGCCCTTGAGACTGTGCAGGGAGACACAGCAAACCTTCTGGCAATGACACGTATTGATGTGCCATCCTGGAGAAGTTGGACTACCTGTGCAACCTCTGTAGGGTCCAGGTATCGCCCCATGCTACCAGTAGTGACACTGACTGTAGCCAAATGCAAAACTAGTGAAGAAACAGTCAGAAAAGATGAGGAGGGAAAAATGTCAGTGGCCTCCACCTGTTAAACCATTCCCGTTTTGGGGGTCATCTCATTGTTGCCCCTCTAGTGCATCTGTTGTTAATTTAATTAACACCACAGCAGCTGAAACTGATTAACAACCCCCTCTGCTACTTAACTGACCAGATTAATATCCAATAAGTTTAATTGACTTTATGCTATACTCTGATTAAAAAGTGTTCCTTTAATTCTTTTGAGCAGTATAAAAACCTCAGGTCTAAAGAACAAACATGAAAGAAATGGTTCTGACTATTTGAAACAACATAAGAAAGGGCAGAGGAGACTCTATTTGCTTGGGAGACTGCATTCCATTAATGTGGGAACTGACGTCCTTCACGTCTACAATTCTGTGAATGCCAGTGGAAATTTCTACACCATGCTAATTAAAAGGGCAGGTTCAGTTAAGGGACACATTCTGGACCCCCTGGAGGTCATAGCGAAGGAGAGGATACAAAACTGAGAGCCATTATGAACAATGCTGCACATTCTCTCCCTGACACATCAACACTGAGGACTTTCAGCCAACGAATTATTCAGTAGAAATGTGTCAAGAAACACTATGGAGGCTTCTTTATACCAACAGTAATAAACCTGCGCAATTCCTCACAGCCCTTTCTTTTTCATTTTCTTCTGTTATCCTTGTGTGTGTTCAGACCATAGTGCATGTAAAGTTCTAAAAATACAAATTATCAAAAAACACAATATCAAAGAAATTCATAATATTAAATAAAGGGAAAATGAAAGCGAAATGATAATTTAAAAAACAATATGCACAATAATATTTAATAAAACAACAACCAAAAGATTAAATAAACAAACAACAAACATGGCAAATGAGAGGGTTGAATGCAGCGAGGCTAAGATGGAGAGAACCTGCTGCTTGCCACTACTGTAACAGGAGGAGTTCTCCTTTAGCTTCACTGGCTGTTCTATACTCTGAAGGCTCCTAGTTTGAATCCCACCAATGTGGTCTCAGAAAAGGCAAGCAGCTGAGAGGGGAGGTGGATGTGTCGCTTTGAGCACAGACAGATGGAGCCATGTGCTATTCGCGGTTTAAAGCTTTCACGCTCAGCCCCATAATCGACATCACATTTGGATGCACCTCTTTCTCTATAGTTCTGTGATTGATGGTTGATTTGCATGAAACCCAAACAGGCACACACTTCTGAATATCATGAGGCAAACTGGGCATTTCAAAGTAAAGACACCATCTGCTTTAAATATTTCCAATTAATTTTGACTTATGTATAGAAAGTGTAGCAAATCTTTTGGGTATCCTTCACCTTTTTGGCCTTTTTATGGAAAATGACTGAGTGACCTGTCAGTATGAAGGCAGGACACTAACATAGCACTTGTGTGGCTTTGGCTTTATACTTGCAGGTCGTTGTCTTGATGCCAAGGTGCAGCCTTCTTCAAAACTAAGTCAGGTTTTCCCCCAGGATTTCCCTGTAGCTGCCTTCATGATTCCCTCATCTATACTAATAAAAGGCAAAGCCCTCACTCACTCACTCACTCACTCACTCACTCACTCACTCACTCATCACTAATTCTCCAAGTTCCCGTGTGGGTAGAAGGCTGAAATTTGGCAGGCTCATTCCTTACAGCTTACTTACAAAAGTTGGGCAGGTTTCATTTCAAATTCTTTCGCATAATGGTCATAACTGGAAGGTATTTTTCTCCATTTACTGTAATGGAGTTGAGCTCGAAAGCCATTGGAGGCGGAGTTTCGTGTGACATCATCACGCCTCCCACATAATCACGTGAACTGACTGTCAACGCAGTGCGTAGAAAACCAGGAAGACCTCCAAAAAGCGCTGAAGAAAACATGCATTATATAATTGAGAAGGCAGCGAAACAATAAGAAGCGAGAGAGTGACATATACTACCATATTCATGAGTGCTGCTACCTCGGAAAGAAAGCAAGGTGTAAACCTAAACTTTAAATTAAGTTCATAGACAGGCTACAGCTGGCGTTTCACATGCCCACAGGTAATGACGGGATACAAGTTTAATGAGAGGGGCGAGGATATAAACGGGAGTTTTGATCACTATGTAACTAATTTAAAATTGTAGGTGAAGGGGTGTGCTTATGCAAATTCTGAGAGACTGTGTTTGTGGGGTATTGACAGTTAAGGCGGGTGGGGGAGTCACGTCATCATCTCCCCGCCCATTCATACCATTTCACTCTGAGCTGAGCTCTGCAGCTAACGCCGTCTTCCGAAGCAACTTTGTCAGACTGCCACCAAATACTCACAGAAAAATCCACAAGTTAATACACACGCTGTCTCTAGAGTTTCTCCACACTGAATCCTCCAGGCACTACTTACAAAAGGTTACATTGACAATGCGTGTTCACGTTATTTTTAAAATCTTTCCTTTTCTTAGCACAAGCACAGCTGAGAAGCTTTGATGCATGTGCTCCATAACGCGTTAAAAAATAATGCATTTAATCACACTTTGCATTACAAGCAAAGGGAGCTTTTGTCAATGCATGATTTCCTGGTACACCGATTACATTGATCAAGCATCACGATTCATTTTACCCTCGCACCACCTTAGTTTGAGAAGGAAGTATGAAAAAATATGAGGTTAACACAGAAAAACAGATCACCAATTCAAGCTTTATGAATAATCAATTCGCCATCAATAATTGTTTTGGTAAAGCCATCCTCCTTCCATTTTATAATTTTTCCACCACTAGCCATGATTAAATGAGCGGTAAAAAAGTAAGAGCGAAGCGAGGGTGATTTATTTAGGCAGGCATATATATGACAGCAACACTCATGACAATGTCAATCATGTTACGTTATTATTAAAATGTTTCCTTTTCTTTTTCATTACTTCTTTAACACACTACTTCTCTGCTGCGAGGCGGGTATTTTGCTATATATATATATATATATATATATATATACTGTATCTGTTGTGTTACACAGTCTTTAAAATGTAGTTTACCATAACCACTCCAGTAGTGCTCAATGTACCTGTACTTCTTAAAGCGTTAATGTTTTACTGTTTAATAACTTATAGACTACATTTTATTATTTTTCCCTTGCACTCAGTGACCAAAGCTATACACACACATATAGACACATACATATATATACACATATATATACCTGTGTGTATCTTTGTATGTATGTGTATATATATATATATATATATACTGTATACACACACACACCTATCTACATTTTATATATATATAAATGTGTGTATATGTAGATATGTATATAGATATGAAGATATGTATGTGTATATATATGTATATATGTATGTGTATATATATATATATATATATATATATATTTATATATATATACTAGCAAAATACCAGCCTTGGAGGAGAAGTAGTGTGTTAAAGAAGCAATGAAAAGAAAAGGAAACATTTTGAAAATAACGTAACCTGATTGTAAATGTAATTGTTTTGTCACTGTTGTGAGTGATGAGTGTTGTTGTCATATATATATATATATATATATATATATATATATATATATATATATATATATATATATATATATATATATATTTACACACACACACATAAACACATATATACACACACATACATACATACACACACATATATACACAGAAATACATATATATATATATATATATATACATACATACACACACACATATATAAACATATATATACATATACATACATATCTACATATATACACACACAGCTATTTCGTATCAGTGCAATACGCTGTTTGTTAAAACGGTTGACTCCCGCTCTTACGTGCAATAACAAATCAAATCATGCAGTTGTCTTTGCTCATATGTCATTTTAGAGCTGGACGCCTGGCATCTTTTTTTGGCAACAAGTTCTTTTATGTTTGCTGTGAGGTTCTGTGTTGTGGAGATTCTCAGGATGGATTGCAGGTGGTCATCAGTGAGGCGACTCCTGTGTGCTGTTTTGTTAGTCTTTATCACTGAGAAGAGCTTCTCACACAGATATGTGCCACCAAACATGCACAAGGTTCGAGCCGCATGTAGACGGACTTTTTTTGTTCTTCAAAGTCACCAAAGCGCCGTGCAAACTCAGTGCGCAATAACTATAGCCATAATAACTTGTAAGTGTTAGGCAAGGCAGCTGAAGCGCTGCATTATGGGATCTGTAGTTTATTGTGTTACCAGCGCTTCATATACCCGGGCCATTAATAATAATAATACAGTATATAAAATGATGTCGCAGGCCGGATATAATTACACGGGCCGGATGTGGCCTTCGGGCCTTGACTTTGACACATATGGAGTAAATAGAACTTGAAAAGATATATTTTTCAAATGTGATCGCAAATTCAGATAGAGTTGACGTGCACTACAGCCTGCATGCCTCAATAAGTCATCCTCCCCTCGCTCTTACTTTTTTACCGTTCATCTAATGAATACACTGAGTATGGCTTTACCAAAACAATCATTGATGGCGAATAAAGTATCCATTATTAGTATGTAGAGCGGGATATATATATATATATATATACATATATATTTACCAGCGTATCAGGGAGAAGTAGTGTGTTAAAAAAGGTAGAAAAAGAAAAGGGAACATTTTAAAAATAACGTAACATGACTGTCAGTATACAGTATTTGTTTTGTGAGTGTTACTGAGTGTTGCTGTCATCAAGGATTTGATTATCATTATTTCTTTCAATCAGGTTCGTATTTGTAGGATGTGTTGTGTTCAAGTTACATTCCGTGTTTGTCAATCGTTGTAAAGATGACAGGTTTCATTCATCGATTCGTTTCTTACTGCATCAATAAACAGCTCGTCTTCTTCTTTATCTGAGACCTGACACACTGCATGCACGGGTTTTTTACACTGTCTTCCTTTAGCGGGACATTAACTTTTTCCAACGTGTGCTTTGTTTCCGCAGTAGCTGTATTTATGAATATCCTTGTATGTATCAGACGCTTCATATTTTTTGCTGCCTTTTCAATTGTGTAATGGTTTTGTTCAGCTCTTTGGAACTGTTGCCTTTTATCTGTGCACTGCGTCAGTTCACGTGAGCCACTCGGTGTACATGCATCGAAGGTTCCCAGCTGTGCTGGTGCCATCTCGTGCTATGTTCATGGCTGTATTTAATGTTACCTTAGTCCTGGCACTTAAAACTTTCTCTCGCAGTTTAAGCTGAGTTTGTGTCAAACACCACCCTGACCATCTCATCTTCCTCTCCATAAGCACAGTCCTTCACCCGTGAATATTTACCCGTGGCAGTTTGCTATTGGATTGCCGCTGACGGACGGCCGTATATGGGCAGGCACTAAATTACAAACGCCAGCGGCAGCCTGTCTAAGAAACTTAATTTAAAGTGTAGGTTTACATGTGCTTTGTTTCCAGTAGCAGAACTCATGAATATGGTTGTATATGTCACTTTCGCTTTCGCTTCTAATTGTTTCGCTGCCTTCTCAATTATATAATGCATGTTTTCTTCAGCGCTTTTTTGAGGTCTTCCTGGTTTTCTATGGACTGCGTGATTACGTGGGAGGCGTGATGATGTCACACGAAACTCCGCCCCCACGGCGTTGAAGCTCATCTCCATTACAGTAAGTAACTGCTTCCAGTTATGACCATTACGCGTAGAATTTCGATATAAAACCTGCCCAACTTTTTTAAGGAAGCTGTAAGGAATGAACCTGCCAAATTTCAGCCTTCCACCCACACGGGAAGTTGGAGAATTAGTGATGAGTCAGTGAGTGAGTGAGTGAGTGAGTGAGTGAGTGAGTGAGTCAGTGAGTGAGTGAGTGAGTGAGTGAGTGAGTGAGTGAGGGCTTTGCCTTTTATTAGTATAGATATATATATGTAGACTCAAACCCATTATGACAGCAGCAATCCAAGCTGTGAGAAAACACTAAAAAGGAGGCGTGTCAGACGTTGTGGTACATTTTCTGATGCAGCTACCGAAAACAACTTGGCGCTGCCGCCAAATACACAAAACAATTACTTTGACAATCATGTTACATTATTTTTAAAATGTTTCCTTTTCTTTTTCATAACTTCTTTAACACATGACATTGTTGCGGCCTTGGTATTTTGCTATATATATATATATATATATATCACAGCGACACTCATAACAGTGACAAAACACTTACATTGACAATCATGTTACGTTATTTTCAAAATGTTTCCTTTTGTTTTTCTTTCCTTCTTTAACACACTACTTCTCCACTGCCAAGCACGGGTATTTTGCTATATATATATATATATTGTAACATAAGACAAGACACGTTGTAAGTTTTGGGGTCTTCCGCCCCGTATACTGAAACAGAAAAAAACAGCAGTCAATCGCTTTTACAAACATCGAAAGCAAAAAGACAAAAAGGGGAGAAATGTACGGATTTTTTATGAGGGCAGACCGGAGATTGATGTGCAGGTGCTGGGTACTGGTGATGGATACTGGGACTGATGTCATCAAGGGTCATCAGAGGGATTAATTAGACACGAGCGTGCCCATTATAGCCGTCATGGCATTTGCTTATGTCTCTGAGACCTCGAGCTTTCTGAAGAAGGAAAGAAAGAGGTTAGTACTCGTCGTAGACCCTCGTGCACGTTTCCGTAACAACCGGGTCAATCCGCTGTTCCCCAAGCACTGCGTGCGTGACAATATATATATATATATATATATATATATATATATATATAGATAAATATATATATAGATATAGATATATATATATAGATATATATATATATATAGATATGAGAACAACACTCATATCAATGACAAAACAATTACATTAACAATCATGTTATGTTATTTAAAAAATGTTTCCTTTTCTTTTTCATACCTTCTTTAAAACACTACTTCTCCGCTTCTCATTCACTTACTGTTGTATTCTCACACCAACCCGTTTAAGACATCCGTGTCTTTCCAGAAGTGTTTAGCATTCAATAAATAATTATGCATGAGATTGACCGTGTGTCTACCCAGCGCAGAGAGGCGTGGGTAAGCCGTTGAACCCCATTCGGGCTGCAAGCCATGGAATTCTTACTAAGTGCGACTCATACGCTCCCACTTATTACGTCCCTACCCTTTGTACACACCCCCCTCCCACCTCGCTACTACCGTGGTCGGGTGTCTTGGTGGATTATATATAGAAAAGCAGCCAACGACTCAAGTGACGAGTTGGAGGTGGGCACATGAGCGGGCAGTACATACTTAATGAGAATTCAGCAGACTAGCATGATGGAGGGAGCTGAATGGACTTCCTTCTTCTCTCCTCCCGTTCCACACTCCGCACCGTGCACTCCCATCCCTCCGTCTGGCAAGAGAAGGTGCGATTGCAGTCCGCCAGTTTTCAGTCACGGACGATTGTGTGTTGGTTCGTTCCGTGCATTGTGACAATGTTGCTTTTCTTGCTTTTATTACATTACCGATTTTTCAAATGTTAATTTTCTCCCAGTGCTTAAAAATTATTAAAAAACTGGCCTGATTATGCGGCGTATGGTACACCGCAGGTTGGCTAGTTCCTCATAATCCTTTTGGAGCCTGCTGCAGAGGGGCATCTTGGAAGTGTGATGATGCCACCACCACACATCACAGTGGGGACGATGT
The DNA here is from genome assembly GCF_016835505.1 of Polypterus senegalus. Classification (NCBI taxonomy): domain Eukaryota; kingdom Metazoa; phylum Chordata; class Cladistia; order Polypteriformes; family Polypteridae; genus Polypterus; species Polypterus senegalus. Next base: position 42,979,176 of record NC_053156.1, on the reverse strand, counting down.
GTTTTATTAATGTGCAGTGTTCAAATAGGCTAAAACACTCAATTTCTGTCTCATCAGACTCTAGAACCTTCCTCCAGCTGACTTCAGAGTCTCCTATGTGCCTACAGTGGTATTTGAAAGTTTGTGAATCCTTTAGAATTTTCTATATTTCTGCATAAATATGACCTAAAACATCATCAGATTTTCACTCAAGTCCTAAAAGTAGATAAAGAGAAACCAGTTAAACAAATGAGACAAAAATATTATACTTAGTCATTTATTTATTAAGGAAAATGATCGAATATTACATATTTGTGAGTGGCAAAAGTATGTAAACCTTTGCTCTCAGTATCTGGTGTGACCCCCTTTGCAGCAATAATTGCAACTAAACGTTCCCGGTAACTTTTGATCATTCCTGCACACCGGCTTGGAGGAATTTTAGCCCATTCCACTGTACAGAACAGCTTCAACTCTGGGGTTTCCTCACATGAACTGCTCGCTTCTGGTCCTTCCACAACATTTCGATTGGATTAAGGTCAGGACTTTGACTTAGCCATTCCAACACATTAACTTTATTCTTCTTTAATCATTCTTTGGTAGAACGGCTTGTGTGCTTAGGGTCGTTGTCTTGCTGCATGACCAACCTTCTCTTGAGATTCAGTTCATGGACAGATGTCCTGATATTTTCCTTTAGAATTCTCTGATATAATTCAGAATTCATTGTTCCATCAATGAATGCAGCAAAACAGGCCCAAACCATGATACTACCACCACCATGTTTCACAGATGGGATAAGGTTCTTCTGCTGGAGTGCTGTGTTTTCCTTTCTCCAAACATAACACTTTTCATTTAAACCAAAAAGTTCCATTTTGGTCTCATCCGTCCACAAAACATTCTTCCAATAACCTTCTGGTTTGTCCACGTGATCTTTAGCAAACTGCAGACGAGCAGCAATGTTTTTTTTGGAGAGCAGTGGCTTTCTCCTTGCAACCCTGCCATGCAGACCATTGTTGTTCAGTGTTCTCCTGATGGTGGACTTTTGAACATGAACATTAGCCAATGTGACAGAGGCCTTCAGTTGCTTAGAAGTTACCCTGGGGTCCTTTGTGACCTTGCCGACTATTACACACCTTGCTCTTGGAGTGATCTTTTTTGGTCGACCACTCCTGGGGAGGGTAACAATGGTCTTGAATTTCCTCCATTTGCACACAATCTGTCTAACTGTGGATTGGTGGAGTCCAAACTCTTTTCCAGCCTGATGAGCATCAACAACTCTATTTCTGAGGTCCTCAGAAATCTCCTTTGTTCGTGCCATGATACACTTCCACAAACATGTGTTGTGAAGGGCAGACTTTAATAGATCCCTGTTGTTTAAATAACACAGGGTGTCCACTGACACCTGATTGTCATCCCATTGATTGAAAACACCGGACTCGAATTTCACCTTCAAACTAACTGGTCATCCTAGAGGTTCACATACTTTTGCCACTCACAAATATGTAACATTCGATCATTTTCCTCAATAAATAAATGACCAAGTATAATATTTTTGTCTCATTTGTTTAACTGGTTTCTCTTTATCTACTTTTAGGACTTGAGTGAAAATCTGATGATGTTTTAGGTCATATTTATGCAGAAATATAGAAAATTCTAAAGGGTTCACAAACTTTCAAGCACCACTGTAGCTGAGATGTCATGTGTGTTTTATTCTAACATTGGCTTTCCCTTTGTCACTCTCCCATAAAGCTGCCACTAGTAATAAACTCTAACATCGTAGCATGTCACTCCTTCGAGTTCTCGAAGTTCTCTTGACAATCTTCCTCACTAATCTTCTTCTTGCACAGTCACTCAGGTTTTGTGGACGGCCTGCTCTGGACAGATTTACAGCTGTGCCACACTCTTTCCAGTTCTTCATAACTGGTTTAACTGGACTCCAATGGATATTCAGTAAGTTAGATATTTTCTTGTCTCCTTTACTAGCACTTTTGAATATACTTTTCATGGAATTGCATGGAGTGTTCTTTTGGCTTCATTGTGTAGGTCTGGTCACCACACTGACTCAGCGGACACTGATTTCCACATACAGGGGCATTTAAAATACAATGAACTGAAACTCCAGACAGGTGATCGCCATTGAACCAATTCTGTGAATGGCTGGACCAGTGATGATTTAGAGGTGTCATATTAAAGGGGCCAATCAAAACATTGTACAGCTTGAACGATGGTCTACGATGGCTCATGAGACGTAAAAGAGATTATCATGTATGTTTCATTTAATTAAAGATAGGGTGAGAAGCTCAGTCATCCAGAAGGGGCTCAGAGTAGAGCCGCTGCTCCTCCGCATCGAGAGGAGTCAGATGAGGTGGCTCGGGCATCTGATCAGGATGCCTCCTGGATGCCTCCCCGGTGAGGTGTTCCGGGCACGTCCAACCGGGAGGAGGCCCCAGGGAAGACCCAGGACACGCTGGAGGGACTATGTCTCCCAACTGGCCTGGGAACGCCTTGGGATTCTCCCGGAAGAGCTGGAAGAAGTGGCCGGGGAGAGGGAAGTCTGGGCCTCTCTGCTTAAGCTGCTACCCCCGCGACCCGACCCTGAATAAGCGGAAGAGGATGGATGGATGGATGGATGGATGGTTTCATTTAAGAATCAATTTTGTCTCCTAAACTCCCTTAGGAAAAAATAGCAAAAAAAGAAGGAGACATGAGATACAACTGAGGTAAAAGGAGTCAAAAGTTGTGAATTTGGTCTGAGAGGCAAGTTATGTTTTATGAGATCTCTTTCAAGTCTTTTTTTAAAATCTCGTTCACGTGTGTCACTTATTACTGATGCCTTTATGCATGGTGACTTACAACATTTGAGATATGTTTGGGTCCATTTTGTTTGGTTTTCTAACTGGAGCACAGGTAGGTGAAGTGACCTGATGAAGGTGGGATTTGAACTCACAACCTCAGGGTCTGACGTCTGTCTTTATTTCTAGATTGAGAATGATCTAATTAGAGCACGTCAATACAGTATGTGTTATAGCAACTAATAATATTCAGAAGCAAGGACTACTGTTTTGTAATCATAGTGAAGAGTTTTATTATAACAAACAACCGTCCAGACATTACAAAGCACACAATGCAAACACTTTCAAATGACAAAACAAATGTCAAGACGCTGTACTCTTTTTTGTCCTCAGGAGAAAAATCTGAGCAGCATGAGACCAAATAAAATGTCACCATGTGACTTCTTTCTGACCCCATTGTTGTCTAGACATACTAAGGAGATCTCTTTTGTGATTTTTCATGAATTATTTGTGTTTTATATTTGTAATTAATTCAGAGCACTTTACAGAGATCGGCTTTCACTTTGACATTAAAGAGTCCTTTTCTGTTGATCAGAGTCAAAAAGCCAAATTAAATCCACGGTGAATGAATCTTGTTTAACAAATAAAAGCAAATCAAGTGAAAATGTCCAAGGGGGTGAATACTTTTTATAGATACTGTATGTCTGGTTTCAACCTCTCACTGCCCTTTTGCTTTTGGGGATCTAACATTGGGCTATCATTACCCATAACACTGAATAAAAACTCAAAGCGTATGATGCTCTGCCCACTTTACCTGGGTAACAACTCTAGGGGGCGTGCCAGCCACCCCACCCGACAGACAGACGCTAGAGGCACACTGATAAAAACAAAGACTTGCCTGTGGGCAATGTCTTCCCCGTTTCCCACAGGCATTACACAGTCCCACAAACACCAACACCACAATGCACATTATTTTTCTCCTTCTTCTTTTTCCTCTTCCACTCCTCCACAGAAAACTTTGTCTCCCTCCTCCTGACTCTGGCTTCCGGAGTGGAGACTGCTGGCTCCTTTTATAACACCCCCCAGAAGTGTTCCAGGTGCTCGTTGACCTGCTTCTGGCAGCACTTCCGGGGTGTGGCAGAAAACCCGCCCAAGATGGCTCAGCAGCTGTTGCAGCACCCCTTGGTGGCACTTCCAGATCCCAAAAGGGCCAACTACCATGAAGCCCTGCAGGAATCTGAGGTACCACTGCAACCCATGGGGGCTGCCATCTAACATCCCAGGGGTGGTACTGTGCTGCCCACGCTTGCTCCCTCAGTCCTCTCAGTGAAGAGGCGTCCCGGCTGTCTGTGACACTGATCACGGCACCATGCAGTCACTGCATTTTTGGATTGAAGGCCAGATGTCCACATGACCATCCTCATCAAATTCTTTCATGTGATGCCTATTTGAGATCATTTGTGTTAGGTAGAATGCCCAGTGGGGGCTGGGTGGTCTCTTGACTTTGCAACCCCTTAAGATTTTTTTTTCTCTCTTCTTAGCCATCAGACCTTATTTCATTCCAGCTTTTCCCAACCTTTAAGTATTTGCGACCCAAGTTTTCATAACAGTTTTAATCGCGCCCCCCCCCTAACGTTTTTTTTTGAAAGGAGCCCACTAATGCCAATTTGTTCTTCTTTAATTAATGATATATCATAGATGCATATTTTATTATACCTACCGTGGAATATGGCCAGCCATTCATCCCAGCCAGTACCCCCAGGCCGCCAGATGGAGCTCTCCCTGCAGCATGGAGGGGCCCCGAAGACCAGCAGGGAATTCTGGACAATGGAGTTTTTATCCACAGCCCTGCTGGATACCGTGAGGGCCACTAGATGACGCTGCAGGGAGGAACGATGTTTATTTGCCATACACCCCGGAAGTACGTCCGAGTCACATGGACAAGGGGAATGGCGTGCTTCCGGGGTGAAGAAAAGGACTTTTGATCTGACCCGGAAGTGATAAGGAATCATGGACTGGGGATTGGAAACACTTCCAGGTCAGGGAATATAAAAGGACTCTGGGAACTCCCAGACGACGAGCTGAGCTGGGTGGAAGGGTGGAAACGCGTCTGGCATGTGGTGGAGAGTTTATTATTGTGATTATTGGTTTGTTGAATGAGTATTGTGGATAGGAGGGTGCTTTGTGCACTGTTGAATAATAATAAAGTCAACATTTGGACTTTTATCTCGTGTCTTGCGTCTTGGACAAGGGTTCAAAGGAGCGCTAGCGCCCCCTATCTGTCACACTACTTAACTTTTATCGACATTTATCTAACTCTATATTTATTTTTCTAGTATCAGGATGTAGTTTAATTTGTTTTGGTTTCAATAGATGTATTTTTCATATTTTTGATTCTTGTTTTCTTTTTTTTACATCTTCGCGCCCCTCTTCTTGTTACTTTGCGTCCCACTTGGTGGGCCCGCCCCAGAGTTTGAGAACCACTGCTTTATTCTTTGTTACTTAGTATTGTCTAATCTTATTTTGTTTCATATAAACTGTCGTTTCTTCATCTTGTAAAGCACTTTTAGCTGCACCATTTGTATGAAAATGTGCTATATAAATAAATATTGTCGTAATTTAAAAATAGCTGATCATACCATATTTGCAGAAACACGATTAACCTTTAGAAAATGTGTAAAAGCCGACAAAATCATTCGAAAGGCATCCAGAACTCAGTAATCCTCTTTCTTTTTATTGTGCACTTAGCTTTAACAGAGGGATTCTAACGGAATTTAAAGAACATTCAGCAGTGTCTGATAATGAAGAAAGACGTCAATTAAAATCAAGTGATGAACGCAAACAGCAAAAAAGCAGCCCTGAACTACAAGGAAGCAGAGGCACTTTGATTGAAAGTTTAAGCGCTTAATGTTCAAAATGCCTTTTCTGAATGCAAATAGCCTTTTTCTAGTCAATCAATGAGAATTTGTTGATTTCTTTTGTGCCTTGTTTGTTCTTTTGCTCTGTGTGAGTTGGGCTTATTTGTTTTCTTTATGGATTGTTATTTTTGACTGATAACCAATTCTAAATCCACCCACTGTGAAACTTAAATCTTGTTTGTTTCAGTAAAGGGTGGCGTCCTCCGTCTTGACAATTTATTGTGGCAGTTGAAGACATTGGTCTGATTGACATGTTCATAGTGCTTAGATTATGTCCACTAATGACTGAATTGCTTTCATGTTACCCATTTTTTCAAGAAAGCATTTTAGATTTTTTAATATAGGAAACCTATTATATATATCATCATTCAACAAGTGACGGGTTTCCACCACAAAGGAACAGAAAGTCCAACCAGACCAGGGGCCTCATGTATAAATGGTGTGTATGCACAAAAATGTTGCGTACGTCCATTTCCAAACTCTCGTCGAGATGTATAAAAACTAAACTTGGCATAATGCTACGCACATTTTTTCAGCAGCCTCAGACCGTGCATATGCACGTTTCTGTTTCGGCACCTAGCGTCAAAGTAGTGCTGCTGTTTCTGTGTGGTCTCCCTTCCTTTTTCTGATTTGCATCCGTGATGTGGGCTTTATCAAGTACACTGACATTAATTGCATATCAGGTATAAATTTAATCAACTTGATTGTAATCATTCTGTAACGATATAGTGGTGCACAGAATGGCCAAATTATTCCAACTATCATGGCTAATTTAGCATTGTTAGAAGACATCAGAAATGGAAGAATTAGAAGAGAATGCATATTGATATTTGTCTCGTCCGATGCGAGAGATGGACGTCTGAAGTGGAGCTCCGCTAGCAGTGGTGCTATTTTTCATATTATTTGCTTATTATTCTGAGATATCCTGTATTTATTCAACCCGAGAGGGACTGCTACAGTATATGTAAACACATATAAACATGGCCAACAAGAAGGGGGTTCGAAAGAATCGAAACTAAAGCTACATCCAAGCTGCGATCAGCAAGCCCCAGTTCAAGATATGGCCTATCAGAGACAGACCTGGATCAGATGGGCGAAAGCACAGACTCCTCGGGACCACGGTCCGCTACATCGTCGCCGGCTGAGAGCGAAAAGGGGAGCGAAGGTGCGATCGTGTGTGCAGATGTGGATAGCTCGCCGATTGGAGAAGATTACCTGAAACTGGAAAGGGCCGGGAAGTCCGCGGCATCAGTTACGCAATTACGCGGGACTGGAGCAGCGGGGACACCGGCTTCAGCAAAGTCTGCTGCTTCATCTACGGTACAAGAAGGCACAATTGAGCTATCTGAACTGAAAGTGTTGCTCGCTGAGCTCACGCAAGATATAAAGAAAAGCGAGAAGGCTAATGAGAAAGCAACGGCAAAGGCACTTGAGAGACTGAAACAGGAATTGAAACAGGAGATGAAACAGGCCAATGAATGGCTGCGACAGGAATTCCAACAGGAAATCCAACAGGCAAATGAAAGGCTGCGTCAAGAGGTACAACTTGAACTTGACAGGTGCTGGGTAAAATTGAAGAGCGCATTCAGAAAACTCGGTTAAACTGAGCACGCTTGCTGATCAATTGGAGCATCTTAAGGAGACATTCACGAATCGGATCGAAATGGCGAACATTCAGCTGCCAGTGCCGAGGAAAGAGCAGTAAATGTCAGTTCGAATGTAAAAACTCGAGAAAAACTTGGAGACAGACTGGCTGCTTTAGAAGATGGGAGTAGAAGGTATAATGTCAGAATTGAAGGTCTGCCGGAGAATCGAGAAAGTTCAAACCCTGTGAAATTCAGCTGAACTTTTTCTAAAATAATCGGGGGACTTTAAAGCAGAATCTGAGATAGCAGCGCTTACAGCGACGCTGATCAAACACCGTCAGACCCGACCAAGATCTTTTATAGTTCGTTTTGAACGATTATCATTTAAGCTAGAGGTGATGGCACTCCTCAGAAACAAGGAAGATATTATATATGAAAATAGCCACATTCGTATCTTCCTGACTTCTCTCCAGCAACAGCTATTAAACGCAGCCTTCTATAATATTAAACAGCGGCTACGGCAAGCCAGTGTCAAATACAGCCTCCTGTATCCGGCAAAACTGAAAGTGGAATGGCAAGGTCATTTCTATGTCTTCACTAGCAAGGAAGAAGCAGAAAATGAATTAAGAAAGCTGATCCCGGGACTATTCTGATACATAATTGTGAGTCATGGCGGTAAATGATAATGCTAGGATTAATAATCTACTGTCTGATCTATTTGTTTTAAAATACGGGTTTTTTATCAGCATATATTCTCATATATTCTTATTATTACTTAGTATTACTAGGGCGGTATATGTTTATGTTTTATTGTGCTTAATTACGTTTTCCTCCTTTTTTTTTCTCTTTTTCTTTTCTAATTATTTCATGTGTACCCTAAATGAGACTGTTCAATATCATACCCTTGGTTTACTGTTATTGCTATTACTGCATTAAGACTTGTTATGCTTATTTTGGACACATCTTTAACACCATCACCTGGGTTTATTATCTGGGGGTATCATCTTAATGCACTAAAATTGCTGAAGATTATATTTATATATTAAGTGCAAAATTCTTTTTTTTCTTTTAAAGACTATATTGGTAACAGATATCTCTATCTTTTACCCTAAAGCTCCACTGCATGGGGGCTTGTTGTGCTTTGGACGTGCTCTGTCTCTGGGTATGTCAGAGGACTGGGACTGCATGAAGTGGGTTTTAGCCTCACTTGGGGAGGCAAAATAAGGGGGGAAGAGAAAGAGAGCAGGCTTGATCTATACCTAATCTATCATCTCAATCTTTATAATTATAACTATCAACGTAATAATAAGCTGCATGGCAACAACTCTTGGGGAAATAGGAAATTAAGACCTAAACTATTTCACTTCCAGTTAAGACTATAAAATGACATCAAAAACTCAGAATCAGTGTCTCCATGATGGGACAGTTAACTTCGTAAGCTGGAATGTTAAAGGCCTGAATCACGAATTAAAGAGAAAGAAAGTACTTTCTCACCTAACAGGTCTAAATGCTAAAATAGTATTTTTACAGGAAACCCACTTACTAAGCAAGGATCAGTTCCGGCTGCAAAAAGACTGGACTGGCCAAATGTTCCATTCTAGTTTTACAAAGAAAACTAGAGGGTGGGAATTCTCATACATAGAACAGTACCATTTGTAGCATCAGATGTAGTATTGGATCCTGAAGGGAGATATGTAATGGTCATGGGAGACTTATCTAACTGTAAAATGATTTTGATAAATGTTTATGCACCTAATGTTGATGATAAGGAATTTATACAAAATTTATTTGCATCCATTCCCAATCTGAACACTCATAAACTTATAATGGCTGGGGACTTTAATTGTGTTTTAAATCCACTTTTAGATAAGACTTCCTCCACAGGGGGAACGGCAACTAACACCGCAAAGATAATTACAAAGTTTATAACTGATCACAACTTATCAGATCCCTGGAGGTTTTTAAACCCAAATTCAAGAACATATTCTTTCTACTCACCAGTACATCATTGCTACTCAAGGATTGATTACTTCTTTATAGATAATAACTTCTTGCCTAAGATTAAATCTTGTAAATACGATGCTATTGTTATTTCAGACCATGCTCCGATGATCTTGGAGCTGAAATTACTAAGCCCCATACACTCACCCTGCAGATGGCCTCAACCGCTTCTATTAGCTGACGAGAATTGTACTGAATTTATATCCAAACAAATCAAATTCTTTCTAGAGACAAATACATCCCCTGAGATCTCTGCAGGAATACTCTGGGAAACTCTTAAGGCCTTCTTAAGAGGACAGATTATCTCATATCTTTCCCACAGAAATAAATCCGAAGCGAAGAAAGTAGCAGAGATAAAAGCGAAATTACTAAAATAGATGAAGAACATGCCAGACTACCAAGCGAGACTCTACATAAGAGGAGGCAGGCTCTACATTCAGAATTAAACCTCTTGACAACTAAAGAAACTGAACAACTAATTTACAAATCCAGACATCATTATTATGAACATGGAGAGAAAGCTAATAAGCTTTTAGCGCAACAAATTTACAAGCAAGATGTACGCAACGCAATCTCGGTAATCACTAACACGAACGGAGATAAAATCATCGAACACAAAAATATAATGTACACTTTTAGAGACTACTATAAATCCCTATATACTACTGAGTTTAAAGAAGACAATATACAATCTAATGCATTTCTGGATACATTACAGATACCACAAATTGACGCTTTTAGTGTGGAGGAACTTGATAAACCTCTGGCATTATCAGAATTACTGGATGCTATAAAGTCACTCCAAGGTGGAAAAGCAGCAGGCCCTGATGGCTACCCTGCAGAGTTTTACAAGAAATTCTCCGCTCAGCTAGCTCCCTCCTATTAGCAACATTTACAGAAGCCAGAGATAACCAATTCTTCCACAAACCTTTCGCCAAGCACTAATCACTGTCTTTCCAAAACAAAATAAGGACTTATTACAATGTGCATCATACAGACCAATTTCACTTCTGAATAACGACGTTAAAATACTCTCTAAAATCATACCTAGAAGGATGGAGAAAGTGCTCCCCTCGGTAATACCACAAGACCAAACTGGATTTATTAGGGGCCGACACTTCGACGCTTGTTTAATGTAATATACTCACCAACTAAATCAAACACCCCAGAAATATTATTATCATTGGATGCAGAAAAAGCATTCGACATGATTGAATGGAAATACCTTTTACTATTTTGGAGAAGTTTGGGTTTGGCCCGAACATTTGTGCATGGATTAAATTACTGTATACTAACCCAGAAGCTTCAGTTTGCATCAATAACATTTGCTCAGACTACTTTAAACTAGAACGTGGCACAAGACAAGGATGCCCTTTGTCACCGCTGCTGTTTGCAATTGCCATTGAACCACTGGCAATACATTGTCGAAATACTGATCAGATAAAGGGGATTAGCAGAGAAGGACTGGAACAGAAAATCTCATTATATGCAGATGACATGGTACTGTATATATCGGACCCAGAAAATTCTGTGCCTGCAGTCTTAGCAGCACTCACAGAATTTCAAAAGCTCTCTGGTCTCAGAATTAATCTGAATAAAAGTGTACTCTTTCCAGTGAATTCTCAAGCATATAATATTAGATTAGACACCCTACCTTTAATCATTGCAGAACAGTTTAAACACCTAGGGGTAAACATCACAAGTAAACATAAAGCTCTATATCAACAAAATTTCGTCGTCTGCATGGAAAAAATTAAACAAGACTTGCATAGATGGTCAACCCTTCATCTCACACTAGCTGGAAGAATTAACACTGTTAAGATGAATATTCTTCCTAAGCTCCTTTTTATTTCAAAACATCCCAATATACATTAATAAATCATTCTTTAAGCAATTAGATTCAACAATAACCTCATTTATTTGGAATTCAAAACATCCACGCATCAAAAGAGCGACCCTACAAAGACAAAAGGCAGAAGGCGGCATGGCTCTACCTAACTTCCAGTTTTATTACTGGGCAGCAAATATACAGGCGATAAGAACCTGGACACAAATAGAAGAACATACACAGGCATGGACCGCAATAGAAGTAAAATCCTGCAGTACTTCTTTGTATTCCTTGCTCTGTGCTCCAATAAACACACGTTATCGGCAATACACTAATAACCCAATTGTGCTCCACTCACTTAGAATCTGGAACCAATGTAGAAAGCATTTTAAGACGGAGAAGCTTCTTCTGTGGCACCCTGCAAGAGAACCACCTCTTTCAACCTTCACAAACATATGCAGTTTTTAATATCTGGAAAAAATTAGGAATTAACTTGCTTAGAGATCTGAATGAATGAAATTTAACATTCCAGCTACACATTTCTTTCACTATCTTCAAATCAGGAACTTTGTTAAACAGAACCTTCCAGATTTTCCTCATCTTGCACCCTCATCCACGCTGGAAAAATATTGCTCAATTTCAAGGAATTAGACTCCATCTCTACAATATATAAAATCATTTTACAATCCCTTCCTTTCAAAGATCCAAGAGGACACTGGGAAAAGACCTCTCAATTAATATATCAGAAAAGGAGTGGAAAGTAGCAATGCAGAGAATTCACTCGAGCTCCATATGCTAAAGCATACAATTATACAACTCAAAATTATATATCGAGCACATCTGTCTCGACTAAAACTCTCCAAAATGTTTCCAGGGCATGATCCAACCTGCGAACGTTGCAACCAAGTCCCAGCCTCACTGGGTCACATGTTCTGGGCCTGCACCAAATTAACATTATTCTGGACAAAAATTTTTAATTACCTCTCAGACAGCCTTGGACTCACAATCCCTCCTAACCCATTAACAGCTGTGTTTGGGGTTCTTCCAGAGGGGCTTAAAGTGGAGAAAGACAAACAAATTGTGATTGCATTCACTACACTGTTGGCACGCAGACTTATTCTGATAAGCTGGAAGAACCCAAACTCTCCTCTTTTAAGTCAGTGGGAAACTGATGTGTTATATTATTTGAAATTGGAAAAATCAAATACTCAGTTAGAGGATCTGTACAGACTTTTTTCAAAACATGGCAGGATCTAATCAGTAATATTTTAAAATAAGTTTATAAAGCACAGAGAATTTATTAATTTAGGTATTTGTACAAGGCTTAAATTTTACACCATTTGGCTTGCTCTCTCTCTCAGGGGTGGGGATCGATCTGTTCTTAACATAATTCTTTTTTTTGTAAAAACTTGATTGCTATGTATTGATTGTAATAAAATTAATTAAAAAAAAAAAAAAAAAAGAAGAGAATGCATATTTAGAGATGCCAATGTCTGGCTTCTAAGTCGATTTTGATTTCCAAGAGCTATCCCGTTGGAGCTGTGTACTGAACTGGCGCCGGCATTACCTTGAGGAATTGCTCTGTATCTGCTCCTTTGCAAGTTCTGTCCACTCCCAGGTTCTTAGAAGCTTTTCAATATGAACTGGCTGACTGATCAGGAATTTTTGAGTTGCTCCATGCCAGCTGTATAGGATGGTATTATCCTCTCGTCATCCAGATATATAAGATTTCCTTATGCTGTGGTTGAACAGGCAAGCATCAAAGTGCAATTCGTGGCAATGTCTGGTTTTCCAAATGTAACTGGAGCGATTCACTGCACACACATTGCTTTAATGGTGCCTTCAGAGAATGAATTTGCTTATGTAAATAGAAAGCATTTCCACTCAATTAATGGGCAAATTATCTGTGTCTCATTAATGTTGTGGCAAGATATATAAGTGTCTTGGCAATAATTGCAGCAATTCGTTGTTCAAGCGGTGTGAGCCCCGGAATTCCACTCCCTCCTCCAGTTGTATCTGAATCTGTTCCTCAGAGAGTCGCAGTCAGGGCAGCTGATGGAACGGTCCTTACGGATGACACTGCAGGTGTGACCCATTGGGCTGGCTACTTTGAGCAGTTGTTCAAAGCTGATCCTCCAGCTAGGACGTTGGATATCTCTGGGTCCACGGTTCTTGAGGCTGATCCTCCAATTAGCTGTGAATCACCCAATCTCACTGAGATTGCACAGGTGGTGAACCAGCTGAGGGAAGAAAAGGCTGCAGGGATCTGTGGTATCTGGGGTGAACTTCTCCAGGCTGGTGGTAAAGCTGTCCTCCTGGCATTGCAAGCAATCTTTGCTTCTATTTGGGAGACTGGCATCATCTCAACTGACTGGAAAACGGAACTTGTCATCCCTATCTGGAAAGGGAAGGGTGATCGCCTGGATTGCAACAACTACAGGGGGATAACACTGCTCTCGGTGCCAGGTAAGGTCCTTGCTAGGGTTGTCCTCAATAGGATCCATGATCACTTACTCACCTACCAGTGACCAGAACAATCTGATTTTACACCTAAGAAGTCTACCATCGACTGCATCCTGGCACTGAGGGTTCTCATAGAGCACAAACGCGAATATTGGCAGAGTTTCTTTGAAGCCTTTATCAATTTTCGCAAAGCGTTCGACTGAGCTGCCCTATGGGACATCCTGAGGGTTCACGGAATCCCCTCGAGGTTGCTGGATATCATGGCTGGCCTGTACACTAGTACTGTGAGTGCTGTGCAGAGTGAAGGCAGATCCTCTGTGTTTTTACCAGTTGATTCTGGGATTCGTCAGGGGTGTGTTTTTGCTCCTACTCTGTTCAATGCTTGTATGGACTGGGTGTTGGGCAAGGTCGTGGGGTCCAGCGGCTGTGGGGCATCTGTTGGTGAAGAAAGATTCACGGATCTTGACTTTGCTGACGATGCTGTGATCTTCGCGGAGTCAATGGAGGCTCTGATCAGGGTGCTTGAGAGACTGAGTGAGGAGTCTGAGTGTCTGGGCTTGCGAGTGTCCTGGATAAAAACCAAGATCTAGGCCTTTAATGACCTCTTGGGCACAGCCATCAGCAGTTTGTCTGTTTGCGGAGAGAGTGTTGACCTTGTTGAGAGGTTTACTTACCTTGGCAGTGACATTCATGTCTCTGGTGACTCTTCCTGTGAAGTCAGTAGACAGATTGGAAGAGCATGGGGGGTTATTATAGAACAGTAATAATAACTATAGTATGAATGAAGAAGGCTGCTGATGGTGCAACACCTACAGATGCAGCAGACAGCCAAGCCATCAAAAGAATGCAATATATTAGTGTGGAGACACTGGCTGGTTGCAGTTTCTATATAATAGGAAAATGGTCTATGGGATTTGAATATAATAGGAAAAGGGAGGAACCTATGGGATTTGAATATCACATCAGTGGAGTGAAGCACATGGGTCTCAGTACAACGGCACAGCCTATAAGGTTCTAGCGTAACATGAAAGAATTGTAACATCAAAGGTGCAGACAGAGCCTATGGGATTTCAGTATAACTAGAATGGGGAGGAGCTTGAGGCATCAATATTACAAGAAAAGGTGGGGCCTACTGGGTTTCAATATAGCATGAATGAAGCACAGCCTACAAGATTTTAGAATATATTGTATGAATTGGGGTGTCTATGGAAAATATTGCAGTCAGAGTTTAATCTCTAGATTGTATTTATTTTTTGTTATTGGTTTTTGTTTTTTCATGATTCTCTGTTATTTCTTTCGGATTTGTTTATTATTCATTAACTATGTACTTTCCCTTTAAAGGTGTGTATTATTTACAATCCAATATGTCTGTTTTGTGGGTGGGGCCCCAGGAGGCGGGGCCACCCTAACATAACTGCTGAAGGACCGCCCTCAGTCTTTATTGCCAAAGCTGAGAGTCGATCCTTCAGTGGTCTACTGAGGTTCATTGATTGCATTCTTTTCCGAGTCTTGGATATTTTAGTTTTTTGGAATTTTGCTTCTGTTAGTTTTTGCTGTTCAGAATGTATTTGGGATTTGTTCGACTAGGATTGCCTTTTCAGGTAACTCTTGTATTGACGTTTTTGTTCTATTTTAGATTTTCTGAATAAATATTCTTATTCTATTCTGGGACTTGTCTTTTTTATCCAAGAGGTTTACGGTGGTGGTTTATTTTGATATGGGTGACATGGGTAGCCACACAGGGTAGCATCTTGCCAGGGGTGTTACAGAGTGCCTGAACAAAAAAAAATGTGATTAGGAAAGTTAAAGGGCACACACCCCATAAAGTACACAGTATTTACACAGAGGAGTGAAGGGCCGCAGAAGTGGACACCCCCCAGTCCTTTGACACCAAAGTCTGATAATGCCATCTGCACAGCCCTTATGAAAGTAAAGGGTCACATGCTCAGTAAATTCTATGGAATGTACACAGGGGGACGCTGTTTATGTTGCTAAACTGGAACATTCTGGGCAGTCGTCTAACTCTAACACTACAGATTACCTGCTATGGACACCACAGGGTGCCGTGAACCACCCCCTCCCTCTGCCCAGGGCTCCAAATGGGCTTCGACCAGCACTACCTGCAAGATTATATGTGTGGATTTTATAGAACTTTGGACATTATAAGAGTTTATAGCGTAATGTAAATTTGGAGGCCAGTTCCATATTTTGGGCCTAAGTAGGCCGAATCCTCCCTGTGCAGTCAGGACCCTCACATTCTCTTCACTTTAGAAGTGCACTTGAAGTACAACAATAACAAGAATATGGTGGAGTGTGAGATATTAATATTGCAAGAAAAGCTGGGGCCTTTAGGATTTCAGCATAAAATGAAGAAATGGGGTGGAAAATATAGAATTTCAATAAATCAAAAAAGCGACTGACTGTACAAAATTTTCAAACATCAAAGGGATTTCACCTATGGCTGCCCCATAACAAAAGCATCCATAAATAATGGAGAGCCGGCGCTTGTGTTTATCTGGGCAGTCTGGAGAACCAACTGGGATACTCATACAAGAATTTATTTTCTATAGTGCCTTTGCATGGTGAACTATTTCAATTATTACATTGACATCATTTTTATTTTCTTATTTATTTGGTTTATTATACGACTAGCATAGAGTACTTGAAGTAACTTGGTCAGGAATGGACGTCAAGTCAGAGGTGACTACCCTTCGCTTTAAGGTCTAATGATGTCCTGGGAGACAACTGCAGCTGCAGGTTTTTACTAAAGCCATTTTCACAATCAGTCAGCCATTTTCCATTGTTTAATTAGCCATGGTCTTCTCTTATTCTGTAAGTAGTGTGAGATTTACATTCTTAATGAATTTAGAAATTTTCAGTTTTAAGTTCATAACTTTCTTTCGTCGTTTCCTATTAATTCACATTTTCTGTGGTATCTGTTCCCTTAATTGTATCCTAATAACAACGTGGGCTTTACAGACACCTGCAAAAATGGAATTAAGTCATAATGATGATGATGATCTTAACAAAAAGATAAAAAAAACATTAAATTACCCCCTTGTAACATACATAAATGCTTGCTACATCACAATAAAATGTAGCAATTTCCGGTGTCAAGCCTTTCATTATTCTGTGTCATTTTCTCTGGTGTCTACTTCATTCGCTGTTAATTGTCATTATTAGAGTCTTAGCCAAAGTCTCAGCCACTTAAAAATTAAACAAACAAATTTAATTTTATATGGCACCATTCACTAATGAATAAAATCCTTAGGCATTTCATAAACACGAATACATTATGTGAGCGTACACAAATACTTGCATGATAACTGAATACTGAATCACAATCCAGATGAACTTTGGCAGATTTATTAGCTTTGTAAAGAATTATCCTCATCAAAGTTTTTACTGCTACGTCAGGGCTAAGTCCTGTGCTGGATTTTACAGACAGGTGAAGCAAGTGGCTGGGGGTCCCACATTATATTGGAAGTGGGTGTCTTATTGTTAAAGGTGCAGTTGCTTAGTCACATGTCCACACCACCTGCCCTGCTCCATGTGGCTTGGTAAGACAGTTGTGGTCGCCACACTATAGCACACAGGTTGGTGTTCTTCTAATGCTCTTGAAGATATGTTTGACAAAAACATGTCTGTTCTGCCAAGCAGAAAGAGGAGGAATCTCCCACCTGCCCTTTCACAAACACCTTGTGGTTATCTGGCTACATTAAGGCCTGCCCACACTGATGATCTGGGACATATATAGCCTGTGAGGTCCACTGGATCACCTTGTGAGCACCCAGCACACTTCTTCTCAATTGTATTTGACTTATGAAAAGCTCCCCCAGCAGGAAATATTAGTACGTTTTGCACTTCCACGAATTCTTGAGCGAGCCAAGCCGTTTTCCTGCCAAAGCGCCTCACTGGCCCATACCCCAGCAGCAAGCGGCGAGCATGCGGCGAGATCAGTGTCCGCGCCATTCAGCCGCCCAATTAGCTGCATTCAGGGGGGCTTCCTGAGATGAAAACCCAACTTGGGAGAGCCGACGGGAGCGACACGTCTAATTGCATCCTATTTCTGCAGCACTCATTGTTCGGCTGATTTCACTGGGGTGGTATTTCCTCTTCCCTGCCCACCAATTGTCTTCAGACATAAATAAGAGAAAAGGGGGAGAAAAATGCTTTTGCAACTTTGTGAAGTCTTGTCTTATAGTATATTGTTGGAATCAGACAGAAAGTGGTGGGGGAGTGGTGGCTGTCTCCCTGCTCAAATGTGTCATTAAAAATAAACACAAATAATTTCATTTTTTACATAAAACCTCTTTTCATGTCAGTGAGACATGGAAGGCTGGAAGTTGGAGACGCCAGTTTATTAGACTCCAGGGTGGGCCGTCCTTTCATTTAGCATTAAGCGTTGTTGAAAGGGCAAGAGCTTAGAGATGAGAAGAAGTGCTGGAACACTGGAATGGAGCAACTGATCTTCTACAGAGCGACCTTCACACCACGTCTGACTGAGAGAACCACAGCTAGAAATGGAAGCCAATACAACATGCCTGGGCTTTCATAAATAGTTCATACTGGACTTTTAATCACCTGATTGTCTGTCTGTCCTTTGCAGAACAAAATGATTTCCAACAAATTTAAAAATGCCAAGCTGTAGTGAGACAGGGAAGAACACAAAGGACCCCAGTTTAAATGTGGAGGAGTGACGTCTCAAAGACTCCAAGTGTTATGCTACATCTGGGGTTTGATCCATGGCTTATGCATATTTTCTCTGTTATTTTTAATTGATTTATGTAAATATTGTTATGTTTATTTATTATTTGTGTATTATATATTTAAGCTGTTTGAATATCTTTTTTGGATTGCTTGGCCATCATGATGTCACCTATGAAGATCCGCACTCTGCTTTTGTCTTCAGGCACAGATGGCAGATTCCCTCAGAGAGTCAGTGAGTGTTGTTAGAGTTTGGTGTTGTTAGTGTTGTTTGCTTTTGATTTTTCTGCTTTTGTGGACATTTTGAATCTGTTTTCATTTTTTGGGTTTTGGTTTGGGTTTGGTCCTCTGGATTGCCTTTTTATGCAACCCCTTTTAGCTCCATTTTGTCTCTTTTTGAAACCTGTTGTATAATTCAAAGACATTTCCTGCCTTTATGAAGTATCCATCTTGAACTTGTATTATCAAGCTAGAGGTTGATGGTTATCTTCTCCTTGTAGGGCAGTTCTGTATATTTTAAAAGTATATTTTAAACCTTTAAACAGCCAGGGCCTAATATTAGGCTTGTGCAGGACAAATCCTGCTTGTGATGTTTGTTGTGTTGTAGTCTTACTTTGGGTAAGACCATCTCTAGACACTCAAAGACACAAATCCAAAGATGTACAAGTCCAAGAAGGTTCTGCTTAAACTTTATAATGCACTGGTGAGTCCTCATCTGGAGTACTGTGTGTAGTTTTGGTCTCCAAGCTACAAAAAGGACATAGCAGCGCTAGAAAAGGTCCAGAGAAGAGCGACTAGGCCAACTCCAGTGATACAGGAGATGACTTATGAGGAAAGATTAAAAGAGCTGAGCCTTTGTAGTTTGTCCAAAGGAATACGTGGACACAGTTGGAAACTTAAGGGTAAATTTCTAACAAACATCAGGAAGTTTTTTTTTACACAGAGAATCACAGACACTTGGAATAAGCTACCAAGTAGTGTGGTAGACAATAAGACTTTAGGGACTTTCAAAACTCGACTTGATGTTTTTTGGAAGAAATAAGTGGATAGGACTGGCGAGCTTTGTTGGGCTCAATGGCCTGTTCTCATCTAGATTGTTCTAATGTTCTGATGGAGGGGTGGAGATCATGGGCGCCACATTTTATTATTAAATATATGATTTAAGAAAACAAAATGGCAGGACCCTCAATTGTCTTACTTGCAAAATTGAGAGGGTGGAACATTTTGGTTGAATGTGTCCTGTTTCGGTAGATATAACAGGTTTGTAAAATTAAAGGCATGGAGCACCAGGAACAGAACCATTTCTTTTATTCTCAAAGACACGAATCTGAAATAATTTTCATTTTGTTGGCATGCTTGTCCCCCTTGTCTATCAGTGGCTAAGGGAGTTTCTCTCTCGTTTGTATTTCCTCAGCGGGTTTCACTTTCTTTTTTTTCAGACACACACACTTCCATGTGTAGTCATATATATATATATATATGGTTGAAATAGTTTTTACTGCCAAATAATGCAAAGACTCAGCATTAGAGGCGAAGCTTCTTGTGTTGCGCCATGGCGTGTGGTTTGTTTATTTGACAGTATGTAGATTGGGGTAATGGGCTACTGTCAAATAAACAAACAACTAGCGCTGACGTCCGAGGTTCGATTCCCGAGAGGGGGTGCAGTGAGTGTGTATGCCTGATGAGCCCAGAATTAGGGTGAAACACGTGTCGCGTACTCTTTGAATTTTTTGACAGTAAAAACTACTTCAACCATTCTATGATCTGCTTCTCGCAACTGTAAGAGGGTACCATGGCGGATGTTAGCCGACTTGCTGACCAACCACAAGCGTTACCTGGTAGGTAACCACCCATACAATCAGATTGTGATTCAGACAACGAATGCTTTGAATATATATATATATATATTGTGGTGAGTGGCTGTGGCTTGTACCCAGCCGGGACGCTCAGGAGAACTGGAGGAGGGCTTACACCTCCTCCATATCAGGGGGCGACTGCCCTGGTGGCTTTGGGGACCACAGGAGCAGAGCTTGGAAGCTCAACCCTATAGGGACCCATGGTCACCACCAGGGGGCGCCCCAATGCCTGAGGAGCCCTGGCCCTCAGCACTTCTGCCACACCCAGAAGTGCTGTGCGGAAGAAGACCAGGGGCACCCGGAGTGCTTCCGGATGCGGAGCTGGTACTTCCGCCACACTTGAGAGTACCGGCAGAAGATAATCAGGAGGCACCTGGAGCACATCCGGGTGAGTATAAAAGAGGCCGCCTCCTTCCATTCAATGGCTGGAGTCGGGTGGAAGAGGACGGAGCTCGGAGGAGAGGAGGCGATCAGAAGACAGAGAGAGGCATTGTGAAGAGGCTTGGACTTTGGGAGTGATTGGTGGTGCTGCACTGGGTTTGTGTGTGTTTCACCTTTGTAAATATTGTAAATAAACGTGTGTGGTGCTTCAAGAACCATGTCTACCTGTTTGTGTCCGGGCTGTTCCCCACAATATATATATATATATATATATATATATATATATATATATACACAGTATATAGTGCTGCAGTGCCACCAACGTATCTGAAGCTGCACATAAACTTGACATTATCACGTTGTTCAAAATGTGAGTCGAATGACTATGCGTCTAACTCAAATGGTAATTAAAACAATACTACACACCAAAACCAATCCAGACCTGTTGTAACTGGTCTACAGACGTGCTGATCTCCCTTCCTCAACAATGTGTGCGTATTCAGATCTCTTACTCTCTGGTTATATCACAATTCCGGGAACTTTTTGACTGCCCCTCGTATATACTGTATACACACACATACAAAAATATACAGTATGCACCAGTGTTTCTAACCCACTGGGTTGGTCGCAAGCTGCTGCCAGTGGGTCACTATTTGTTGCTATTGTTTATAATGATAGAGGATCACAGTGGGTCGCTGCTCTGAGGATCTCACTTGACCCAAAGGTGGATCGCAAAAACAATTACATGGGATAAACTGGGTCATGACACCAGAAAGGTTAAGAAACACAGATATATACTGTGGGTGTACACATAGTGGGTATACATACACGCACATACTATAAGGCCAAACATTTGTAGGCACATGACCATCACTCCATTATGATCTTGTTAGGCATTCTATTCCTATAAGGCGATACCCTTCCCTTAGTGATACGACGGTAAGAAATCACATAGGAGAAATAACTTAACTTTCTTTAATGACGGTTATGTGGTATAACAGATGAAGGAAGCAATGACAAAACCTTCGGGAGTAGGGGCTCGATGTGTAGAGTCTGCCATTTTCTCCATGCAGTGGAAGGATTTTCAGGATCGGATGACGTTATCTCCCATTCGTCCGTCGGCTTCAAAGGTGTGCCAAGCAATGTTCCAAGGCTTTATACTCTTTCTCCATGTGCAGGCCCCCACTTAGTTGATTCATGCCATTCCAAACAAGGCAAAAAGGATACAGTTTCATGCTGAGTTTGACACACAGAAATGCATGTTTCGCAGTTATCCCTGTCTTGTCTTCTAATGCTTGCCTAGCAATTCTTATATGTGAATTCCTGTGTGCTAAATCTGGCTTTGTGTTAGCTGAACACGTGAGTAGAAAGAAAAGTAGATATATAAAATATTTGTGCAGAGCACAGTGACATATTAAACATATACACTTATTACACTATGGCAGATGAAGCAGACCAGGACGACTTATAGCAAAGGTGGTATCATCTGACAGTGCCATGTTTAAAGTCACTGAGCTCTTCAGTATAGCCCATCATTCTGCCAGTGGACATTACACGGCTATGTCTCTGTGTATCAGTTAATAGTGCATGTGACTGAAACGCTTGAGCTCAACAAAATGCTGGGATGTCCACCTCCTTTTGACCATACTGCACATAAATACTGTCATGATCGCGGAATTAGGGGACAGTCAAAAGGCTCAATGGTACATGAAAGACCAAGAAGAGGGGGAACTGGAAAGGGGCACTAATGCTTTTCTCTCCTTCCATCCAAAGAAAAACGTCAGAATAAAAACATTCCTGTCCGACATAACGCTCCGATATCCACCGCCGTCCCGATGAAATAAGAAGACTCCTCTTCCAGCTCCAATGTCCTCAGTTCTGTCCCTCTACCACTGATGTCATCTCTGGCCACCGCCACTTCCTTTTTTTATTAATTGTACTTCCTGTATAGCCTCCATATAAGTTGGAGCATTTTCTGTTATTTTGTCAAATGTTCAAGTTGATTTGTGACCCTTTGACTGTACTGGAACCTGAAACCAGTATACGGGCGGCTCCCAACACTTAACCTGTGTCTCTGTGCTTTTTGCTTGTCACAATACACACACGCAGTATACACACACAGGACATAACAGGTCTACAAAAATCAAAGGGTACAGCACACCAAGTCTGACCTCATTTTTGAAAAACTAAAGTGAAGGAGTACCAGAGTTTCTAACGTTCATTTAATTCTGAAAAATGAGCCAACTGCAGATTTAATAAT
This sequence comes from Polypterus senegalus, assembly GCF_016835505.1. Classification (NCBI taxonomy): domain Eukaryota; kingdom Metazoa; phylum Chordata; class Cladistia; order Polypteriformes; family Polypteridae; genus Polypterus; species Polypterus senegalus. Next base: position 42,956,408 of record NC_053156.1, on the reverse strand, counting down.
ATTTAAAAGGGTCAGAGCAATTCTTTTTAATGGATCAAATCCACTTTTATTACTGAAGACAGCAGCCTAATGATCGCTTGAATAAACAGAAAAGGGGCAAAGCAGCAGGAGGCCCCCAACCACACAATAGGCAGCCAAATCTTCGATTATAAACCTGAAGACTTTTCATAAACCGGGCCCCCAGGATTTCTTCAGGTCTCGAAGGTGCAAGTCTGGAGTTGATTTTGTGGATTTAAAATAGAAGCAGCAGAGGGCTAAAGTGACATTTATAACTGAAGACAGGAGCGCCAGCCTGATTTTAGTCCTGCTAAACAGAACAGAGGCAGTGCATCATGGGCCCCTGGTTTAACTACGAATAACTTTAAGTTTGCAAACCGGAGAAACGGAGATCTAGGAGACGTTAAAATGATCAAAATTTTAAAGACCCAATTCTGAAGTCAGCTTAAAAATTGGGTTGCAGTGCACCAGGGTGGGCACAACGCAATTTTTTTTTTCCCCATGAGGCCATGACAGTTTTGTAAATTGGAAAGGAACTGAAGCGAGAGGGGCACCAAATTATAATAAGAGAATCAAGACTGAGGTGAGTTTTGTGGTGGCCTGCGACACTCCAAACTTGAACATGGCAGACAACGCTCTGTTTTCTTTATTCAAGGATGTTCACAACTATACTGCTCAAAAAAATTAAAGGAACACTTTTTAATCAGAGTATAGCATCAGGTCAATGAAATTTCTGGGCTATTGATGTTGTCAGTTAAGTAGCAGAGGGGGTTGTTAATCGGTTTTAGCTGCTTTGATGGTAATGAAATTACCAACAGGTGCACTAGAGGGGCAACAATGAGACGACCCCCAAAACAGGAATGGTTTAACAGGTGGAGGCCACTGACATTTTCCCCTCCTCATCTTTTCTGACTGCTTCTTTATTAATTTTGCATTTGGCTACGGTCAATGTCACTAGTGTTAACATGAGGTGATACCTGGACCCTACAGAGATTGCACAGGTAGTCCAACTTCTCCAGGATGGCATATCAATACGTGTCATTGTCAGAAGGTTTGCTGTGTCACCCAGCACAGACTCAAGGGCATGGAGGAGGTTCCAGGAGACAGGCAGTTACTCTAGGAGAGCTGGACAGGGCCGTAGAAGGTCCTTAACCCATCAGCAGGACGCAAGAAGGAACAGGATGAGCACTGCCAGAGCCCTACAAAATGACCTCCAGCATGTCACTGGTGTGAATATCTCTGACCAAACAATCAGAAACAGACTTCATGAGGGTGGCCTAAGGGCCCGACGTCCTCTAGTGGGCCCTGTGCTCACTGCCCACCCGGCTCGATTGGCATTTGTCATAGAATACCAGAATTGGCAGGTCCACCACTGGTGCCCTGTGCTTTTCTCAGATGAGAGAAGGTTCACCCTGAGCACAAGTGACAGACGTGAAAGGGTCTGGAGAAGCCGTGGAGAACGTTATGCTGCCTGTAACATCATTCAGCATGACCGGTTTGGTGGTGGGTCAGTGATCGTCTGGGGAAGCACATCCATGGAGTGACGCACAGAGCTCTATAGGCTAGACAACGGCACCTTGACTGCCATTAGGTATCAGGATGAAATCCTTGGACAAATTGTCAGACCCTACGCTGATGAAGCGAGTTCCTCCTGGTGCACGACAATGCCCGGCCTCATGTGGCAAGAGTATGCAGGCAGTTCCTGGAGAATGAAGGAATTGATACCATTGACTGGCCCACATGCTCGCCTGACTTAAATCCAATAGAACATCTCTGGGACATTATGTTTCGGTCCATCTGACGCCACCAGGTTGTACCTCAGACTGTCCAAGAGCTCAGTGATGCCCTGGTCCAGATCTGGGAGGAGATCCCCCCAGGACACCATGCGTCATCTCATTAGAAGCATGCCCCGACATTGTCAGGCATGCATACAAGCACGCAGGGGGCCATACAAACTACTGAGTACCATTTGGAGCTGCTGCAGTGAAATTTCAGCAAAATGGACTAGCCTGCCACATCATTTTTTCACTTTGAGTTTTGCGGTGTCTTTGAATTCAGCCCTCTGTAGGTTGATACTTTTCATTTCCATTAAATGATGTGGCATCCTTTTGTTCCTAACACATCACCCAGTCCATATCAGTAGAGATAGCCAGCAGGATTGATTTTTCCCATTGAGATCTGATGTGTTTCAGAGTGCTCCTTTAATTTTTTTTGAGCACTTTAGTTCAAGATAAAGGTCTGCTCAGAAACCCAAGGATAAAGAACACTAAGGCAGGAAGCAGTGCCTACACCTATAGGGCTCCAAATCACGGGAATGATTTACAGTATCTGCCCCCGTTTTAAGAGCCCCCATGAGTCTCCACAGGTCACTTCTTGCACTGCACAGGACCACTAGAGCTACCTTTGAGGCTCCGCACATTGATCTCCTAGATTGCGTTTAATCATTTTTGATTGACCATTGCTACGTGGTTCCATTATCCTTCTCAAATTGGCGTCTGTGGTGGCACTTTATACTGGACGCATCGCCACACGGAGCAGCCCTCTTCTATACTAATGGCCGCAGTGTGGCCTGTACCAGAATGTGACTCTACACACCATTCTGATGTTTTTAGACAGGACATATTTCTCTTGTTTAGGGTGCATTTCTTTTAGCCCCAATGCATTACTTTTTAAATGCACAAAATAAAAGGCTCTTACACAAAACTGTGTTTAAGAAGAATTGTAGTGATAAAAATCAGGTGTACATCACATGGTCATGGAAAGACAGAGGCATTATCTGCATCAATGGGTTGAATCCTAGAATGGGGTAACAGTACACTGTAGGGCTCCGATCCTGGAGGGCCACAGTGGCTACAGGTTTTCATTCTCACCCTTTTCTTAATTAGTGACCTGTTTTTGTTCTTTTGAATTAATTTTAATTGAGGTTTTTTTTTTTTTTTTAAGATTTGTTGTTTGTTCCCCTGAATTTCTTCATCATTTCTCTAAATTCCTTCATTTCTTTCCTTAAATGGCACCCAAACAGAACTGAAATGTGAAGTGAGTGAGCCAACAGAAGACCAAATAAGTCAGGGCCTCAAACTCCAACCAGTTGCTCAATTAGGCTCCAATTCTTGTTGTTAATTAAACTTGTTCTTTAATTTCATGGCTTGTTGCTGTTGTCATTGTGCAGTAGTAGATATTTCTGAAATTGTTCATTTTCTCTTTTCCAAGAGCTCTGTTAAAATGTTTTGTGGACCTGAGCAGATCAACATTCCTGAGAACTTCATCTTTCTTTATTTTCAGATATTGTACGATTGACTCAGGTTTGCTGGTCATGTTTTGCCTCATTTTGTATCTCATTATTTATTTGGTTGCTAATTTAGGAAAAAGAAACACTTAAGTGATCTGAGTCTTCAAGTCAATTACAATGAAATCAGAAGTAGTTAATTAGCTGCAAAAACAGGTCACTAATTAAGAACTGGGTTGGAATGAAAACCTGCAGCCACTGTGGCCCTCCAGGATTGGAGCTGGGGACCCCTGCTGTAGGGTGTACTAACCTGAGACATAAAGGAGGGGTGGAGATGAAACACCCTAACAACCCAAAAGAACTTGCTGCCATTAGAAGGCCATTTAAGATGAACACACACACACTCTCTCTAAAGCCCACATACTTGAGCTGTAGGGTTAATAATACTAGTCTTCACACCACCATGTCCCCAGTATGAAGTCAATGTTTGGAAATTAAGACACAAAGCTCCTCTTCTGCACACAAAAAGTAAGTCTGGAACAAACTAACAAGTCATGAAGTTGAAGCAAATATGCTTATCTGCTTTAAAAATGAAAAAGCAACTGCATGTGACACCAGGGCAACACAGCCATTAGCTACCCAGCTGAGCTTGTTGGACCAGATGCCCACATCATGTTTGTCACACTTCTTTTGTTCTTCAAATGGTCGGAGCTCCAGGGGCCTCTTAAACTCTTGGTATTCATTCATAATCAAAGAATTGAATGTGGGCTTTGCGGGAGCCACCAGGTCACTTGTATTAATGGAGAGCTAACTTCTGTATAAAAATGATACAAGTACCAGAGCTTTCATGTGGGAAATCATTCAAAGATGATCAGCTAGGAAATGTACCTGTCATAAAAAGGAATAGATTAGCAATCTGAAGCCATTAAAGGAATACTCCACCCAAACATGGCATACGTTACTTACCCAGGTAGGACAGTGGGGCAGAAGCAGAACTTCCACCACATCATAGGGATACTGGGGTCCTTTCCCTTGGTGCTCCCTATCTGTGTGGGTTTCCTCCCACAGACCAAAGGAATGCAAGGTGGACAACTGTGTGTGTGTGTTTTTTGTTTATTCATCCTACAAAACCTTGGCACCCTGTCCAGGTGTTGTTCCTGTCTTGTACCCAAAGCTTACTGGGATAGGCTGCCGCTCGTCTGAGGCCTTGTCCTAGATTAGCTAGTTAGAAGTGGATGAATGGATGTTACCCCATGCGGTCTGTAGTGATGACCAAGAAAATATATAAAAAAGAACAGAGATAAAGTTTCTGACAGAATGGGGCCTGTGATGACCAATGCTCAACAACAGCAAAAAAAAATCAAATACACCCGTGAACAAATTCTGATGTTACTTGTGTCACATAACCCGCATGTCAAAGTCAAATCATCAAGTCATATGCTCAAAGCATGCACAAAACACATACATTTTATTTTTAAATATTGGTAAATAAACACCTTCAGAAAATGAAAGTAGTCCACAAACAGGAAGTGCCTACAGACGGGACTGAGCTTTTGAATTAAACACAGGACTCTTGACCAATGAAAGATGGGGAGAGGCGGGTTTTCATTTCAAAAGCACATAAAACCCAAGATTCAAAATTTTTCTTGGCCACTGATACACACTACCTGGGGTAACAATATTAAAAAAAATAATTCTGGGTGGCGTATTCTGATCCTGGTGGGCTGCAGGTTTTACTTCCTGGCGCGGTCTTAATCTGTGACCAAATTCTTCTGTTAACTTCTTTACACCTTTCACTTTAATTGCCTTCCGTTTTAAGACTTCAGTCTTTTGAACTTTTCTTTAAATGGCAGCAAAACAAAAATGAGGAGTGAAGCGAGAAAACAGCTGACCAGCTAAGTTGTGGGTTTTAAATTTCAGCTTTCTTTTTCTTTCTAAGAGCACGGTTAGAGTGTTTTGGGGACTTGAGCAGATCAACATGACTGAGACCTTCAGCTTTCTTTATTTTCAGATATTGTGTGATGGACACTGGTAAGCGGGTCACGTGTTTGCTTGCTTTGTTTGTCTGCCAATTAAGGGGCCGAGTCTTAAATACCGAGTCCATTTAAATGAAGACAAAAGAAGCAAATGAGAAGCAAAAACGGGTCACTAATAAAGAAAAGAGCTGGAGTGAAAATCTACAGACACTGCGGCCCTCCAGGACCAGAGTTGGGGACCCCCTGCTTTAATCAGTTTTTAAACCCCTTATAACAGTTAAGGGTCCTAGCAATACTGGGAGCAATATTACCAAAGAAAGTCATCTTGTATTTCAAAAAGTAGCGGTGATGAATAAACACTACTAGATAAGGAAACCGTTTAGTATCTTGGAAAAAAGTTAAAAATCACAAAGAAATGAAGACCGTGATAACAAAATGAAGACATGAAATGTGTCATACATAAATACTTCATGCTGTATATATTACATTTTTGAAAACATTTATATTAAATGATGGGAATATTATATACACAGATTTAAAATGAATAATTATATGAAGAAATATTTTATGTAAAAATGGACAACATCATGCAATTCTATATAGAAATACTGACTATTGTTTATTCAAAAATTGTATATAAAATTAACAAATATTTCATATAAAGTTTTTTTTTTTTTTTAATGTTTTCATTTTTTATTTGCTTTAATGATCCCTTTTTTTCTCCAAGATACAAAACTGCGTCCTTATCTGGTGCCATCAAGTATATGGTGGGCATTAACCCAAGACGGGGTGCCAATCGCCCAGCACCCAATTTAATCAAATGGAAATTAAGCTAAAACCCACCTGGGAGGAGGCAGGGATGTGAAATATGGCAGGCATCAGTAATGCTTAGAATAAACACAGAACTGCAGATTCTTTTTTGTTCGTTTGTTTTTTTAATGAACAAAATCAAAATAATAATAATAATAATAAAAAAAAAAAAACCTTCAATGACAAACCTTTTCTCCCCAAAATTCTGCAGGAGTTAATAACATCAACTCTGGAATCAACATTGAGTTGGGGAAAAAAAGGGGAAAAAAAATCAGAATACAATAGAATAAAAGAAAAGTGGGCTTGGTATCACACCTTGAGACCGGGACAGAGTGACCCACCTCAGCAGGTACAGAACAATTATAATTATTATAACTGTGCTCTCACGCTTTGTACAGGCTGATGCCTCCTGCCTCGTTTTCCCCTCCTGTTAGTCAGTTTTACCGTTTGTTTGACTAATGGGGATTTAAAGGCCAGGACATTTAAACGTGCAAACGTTCTTTTTTGGATCAGTACCATGTCTTCTGTTATTACGTAGTATTACTCTTATAAAACAGGCACTCGGCAAGGCTTCCCTCTAGTGAACTCTAACCAGCTTTCATCTCCCTTGATTGGCACGAATGTAACTCAACTGCAGTCACCCGACACCCACTACAGAATCAGTTTTTATTTTCATCATGATTTCCCAGAAATGCCAGGACTGTAATGGCTCATTCCTTGTCAATAAAATAAAATAATAAATAAAGAAAATGCAATAGGCACAACTTTAAAGAGCTGGGAAGAGTCAGCTAGAGGGGAATTACTATAAATCAGACTTGAAGTGGCTGACGTGTAGATGATTCATAAAACATTAAAAAAAGAGAAGAAGGAGAGAGAGATGGCAATAAAAGACAGACAAAAAGAACCATTTCAAAACCAGGTTCATTTTAAATGACAATGTCAATCGAATCAATAAATAGAAATGTTGATACTGTATTTGCTTTCAGCTACTCGCTTAGTGGGACAAAATATCTAAAAATTAATATGTTGTATGCACATATATATCTATACTTACACACAAATTAATGGGCACCTGTGTGTCTGCACAGATATATGTCCATATTTGTTCATACACACACTCACACATACATAGACATTTTATATTTGTGCACATAAATCTTTGTACGAGCAAACACTCATGTATTGTATTAGCATACAGACACCCAGATATGACAAGCATCCGCGTAAATCTCTCTCTACACACACACGTCTGTAAGTATTTTGTATCTTGCTTGTGTTATATTTTATAGGTAAAGATTTATATATGTGTAAATCTCTCTACATACACTACTTATTATGCATACACACACACACACACACGTTTTATATATATATATACACATATATATATATATATACACATATATACATACATATATATATATATACATATACAGTATACAGTATACATATATACATATACAGTATACATATATACATATACATATATATACACACATACATAAATCCATTTGTGTGTGTGTCTCTCATATATAATGTATAATTTGATAAGCATCCACATAAATCTCACTCTTTATTCGTCTATTTGTATACTGTTCTTGTGTTTGCGTGTATTATACTCTGTCTAGATTTATAGATATGTAAATCTCTACACATTCACACACACACAATACATATATACCCGTCCATTTGTATACTGTATTTATGTTTGTGCGAGTTGTACTCTATATATGTACATTTATATCTTTCACCTGTGTACTTTATGAATAAGGTGGTCCAGGGTCATGCTAAATTAGTTCCAAACTACTACAATATACAAATACAATCTAAGCGACTATCACTTCATCAGTTCTGTGGACTTACATTTAATTTGTTAATTGGGGGGCCTAATTCATTAATTAAAAGGAAAACAAACACACCCAAGGCATGAGGGGAAGTACTGAACAATCAGCACAAGAGCAGTGCACAGATACCGTCAGATCGGAGAACCCGACTCTGCCTGGCTGGGCAGACTACCCACACACTGTCGTGTACATTTTTCAATATTTCAGTTGCTTTACATGTAAACAGAGACAAACACAGTGCTTAAAAAAAAAAAAAAAAAAGGTTGTTGAAAATAACATCAAACATGCCCTCCAATGATAATTACAGTGACACGTACCCAAAGAAATTGTGTGGCCCTGGCTTTACGGTCCGCGGTAATCGCATTCCCGTTTTCACTTTGATGCTTGCATTGTTCGGCGCTCTCTAATTTGGGGGTTGATTCGTTCCTGGATGGGATTCTTGATTTTCCTAAGCTCACAGCTGAGCTCACAGCCTTCTTCCTACATGGTGGTGTACTCAGCTGCTTGGTGTTTTCTATTTAAAGGGTGCTTTGATTTCCTCCCCTCCTGGTTCCACTTTGTCGTTTATGTATTCTTTCTCGTCGTATTCTTTTCCTCTACTGTATTTTTTAGCTATTCTTTTGGTTGCCTTTGTGATCGGGTTGCAATGCTTTTTGTGTATGACTTTTTCTTTATTTATATGTGCTTTAGCCTTGACCCAGTTGCCTTTTCTGAAGCACATTTTCACAGAATTTGTACATTTTCACACATTGATTGGCAACTGTGTGGTGTCTGTAAAGACTGCTTGTTATTTTAGTTTTTTTTTTTTTTTTTAAGATTAAAAAGTTAAAAAAAATTTTAAAAAGCGCCTATCAAGAACTGAATTTAAACTCACAGTAAAAATAAAAATAGTAGGGTTTTGAGGAAGTTTTCAATATTAAGTTTAAAAATCTAACTGGTCAATAAAACAACCAAACATTCCATATGACCAAATGAATGAACAAGCCAACCAATTTAAATATTTAACTTACAAAAAAGATAACGATAATTCCTATAAAGAAAGTTCATTGGAACATTTAAATGCAGTGAAAGAAACCTCAAATAAATTCACTGAAGCAAACTAACAAATTCAGCCACTTTCAAAAATGCAAGTCTGTTTGCCGGAGTGCCTGTAATAAAGTGTATTAAAAACTATGGATGGTACTGAAAAGGCTTTATCCCGATCCCAATGTGTTTATATATAATTATACAGAGATATATAAAAGATACCATGTTTAAGTATTATTATTATTCTTAATAATATCTTCAATATGAAGATCTCATATACATTCCCATGAATCCTGCGATTACTGCGGGGTCTAAATGATTGCTGCCCTGCTCACAGTAATGTTTCAGAGTCAAAGGTCAACGCTCACTCTATGGCTTGTACTCTCTGAAGAGCTTCTTTCAGTGAGGCAACAGAAGTGGCAAGCCCAGTCCAGTCTCTAGGCACCCCCATATGTGCGTCCCCCTGTCCCACTTCCATGGGACTTTAGGGTCGGGCTCGGCTTCATCACGGTGCGAGTCAAACTGAAAAGGCGTCATATCCCAGCCTTTATTGAAGTTTACTGGAGGATTGAATGGCAGGCAGAGAAGCAGCTGTGTGTAGAGATCGCCAACTGGTCAGGCACTGGAAGACTTCACCAGCCACATCCTTCAAAAAAAATTCCAGATGAAGTTTGGCTTGTAACATTGGTGGTTGCAGGACAAGATTCTCCAAGTAAAACAAAAAAACAAAAAAAGCAAGAGATAGAAAGCACTGGCAGAGTGCGTGGAATTGGGTTTAAAGCAGCTGTGCCCCTGCAGTCCTTTCAGCCCCCATTGTGGATTCCCTGCAGACATGACCAATGAAGCAGTCTTTAGAGCAGAGGAACATGTTCTGGTCAGGCAAGGCCTTGAAATGAACAGTTTGTTGGTTTCCACCAATTCATTCAAGTCGGCATAATCCGCAGGAGAAAGGGGAAAAAAATGTCAAGGTAATCAACAAGGGGTCTTTAAAACGGCGTCATCGTCCTGGACATGGTAAACCCGATAAATTCAGGATAAACTGAAATGTACAGCGACCTCTGTGACTTCAAGGGAACAGGGATTTCAGGACAATAAGTCATCTACCGATTGTTGCTCCAGAAAGGAAGGCGAGAAGAACGCAAAGTGCAACACCTCTCATAGCCTCACATAGCACCAGAGTTCCCAGTAAAGCACTCCTGGGAGTTTGTAAGACTACGAGAGTGGTCCCAGCCAGGCCGGACGTCCGTAAAAGAAGAGGCTGGAGCAGTGTCCGTCAGAAGTGGCCAGGGTGTGGATTTTTCATTTGTACCCTCATGTTCTGAATGCTGGCTAGGATTTTCTTCTGGTGGCCGGCTAAGGTCACCCCAATCCGTAGCAAGTCTCTGTAAGACATATAATAAGAAAGG